>NW_026989318.1:0-70577 GCF_030222135.1 Aotus nancymaae
AAAACGCAGCTATCTAACAGAACGGTTGTCAATGTGTGCACTCAACTTCCAGAGTTAAACCAGTGTGTGGATTCAGCAATCTGCAAACACTTTCTCTGCAGAGTCCCAAAACAGGCGTTTTCAGCCCATTACCGGCATATGGAAGAAACAGCAGTAAGCACAGGGAAATATCTGCTTATAAATCCAAAACGCAGCTACCTAACAGAACGGTTGTCAATGTGTGCACTCAACTTCCAGAGTTAAACCCGTGTGTGGATTCAGCAGTCTGCAAACACTTTCTCTGCAGAGTCCCAAAACAGGCGTTTTCAGCCCATTACCGGCATATGGAAGAAACAGCAGTAAGCACAGGGAAATATCTGCTTCTAAATCCAAAACGCAGCTATCTAACAGAACGGTTGTCAATGTGTGCACTCAACTTCCAGAGTTAAACCCGTGTGTGGATTCAGCAGTCTGCAAACACTTTCTCTGCAGAGTCCCAAAACAGGCGTTTTCAGCCCATTACCGGCATATGGAAGAAACAGCAGTAAGCACAGGGAAATATCTGCTTCTAAATCCAAAACGCAGCTATCTAACAGAACGGTTGTCAATGTGTGCACTCAACTTCCAGAGTTAAAACCGTGTGTGGATTCAGCAGTCTGCAAACACTTTCTCTGCAGAGTCCCAAAACAGGCGTTTTCAGCCCATTACCGGCATATGGAAGAAACAGCAGTAAGCACCGGGAAATATCTGCTTATAAATCCAAAACGCAGCTACCTAACAGAACGGTTGTCAATGTGTGCACTCAACTTCCAGAGTTAAACCCGTGTGTGGATTCAGCAGTCTGCAAACACTTTCTCTGCAGAGTCCCAAAACAGGCGTTTTCAGCCCATTACCGGCATATGGAAGAAACAGCAGTAAGCACAGGGAAATATCTGCTTCTAAATCCAAAACGCAGCTACCTAACAGAACGGTTGTCAATGTGTGCACTCAACTTCCAGAGTTAAACCCGTGTGTGGATTCAGCAGTCTGCAAACACTTTCTGTGCAGAGTCCCAAAACAGGCGTTTTCAGCCCATTACCGGCATATGGAAGAAACAGCAGTAAGCACAGGGAAATATCTGCTTCTAAATCCAAAACGCAGCTATCTAACAGAACGGTTGTCAATGTGTGCACTCAACTTCCAGAGTTAAACCCGTGTGTGGATTCAGCAGTCTGCAAACACTTTCTCTGCAGAGTCCCAAGACAGGCGTTTTCAGCCCATTACCGGCATATGGAAGAAACAGCAGTAAGCACAGGGAAATATCTGCTTCTAAATCCAAAACGCAGCTATCTAAGAGAACGGTTGTCAATATGTGCACTTTAATTCCAGAGTTAAACCCGTATGTGGATTCAGCAGTCTGCAAACACTTTCTCTGCAGAGTCCCAAAAGAGGTGTTTTCAGCCCATTACCGGCACATGGAAGAAACAGCAGTAAGCACAGGGAAATATCTGCTTCTAAATCCAAAACGCAGCTATCTAACAGAACGGTTGTCAATGTGTGCACTCAACTTCCAGAGTTAAACCCGTGTGTGGATTCAGCAGTCTACAAACACTTTCTCTGCAGAGTCCCAAAACAGGCGTTTTCAGCCCATTACCGGCATATGGAAGAAACAGCAGTAAGCACAGGGAAATATCTGCTTCTAAATCCAAAACGCAGCTATCTAACAGAACGGTTGTCAATGTGTGCACTCAACTTCCAGAGTTAAACCCGTGTGTGGATTAAGCAGTCGGCAAACACTTTCTCTGCAGAGTCCCAAAACAGGCGTTTTCAGCCCATTACCGTCATACGGAAGAAACAGCAGTAAGCACAGGGAAATATCTGCTTCTAAATCCAAAACGCAGCTACCTAACAGAACGGTTGTCAATGTGTGCACTCAACTTCCAGAGTTAAACCCGTGTGTGGATTCAGCAGTCTGCAAACACTTTCTCTGCAGAGTCCCAAAACACGCTTTTTCAGCCCATTACCGGCATATGGAAGAAACAGCAGTAAGCGCAGGGAAATATCTGCTTCTAAATCCAAAACGGAGCTACCTAACAGAACGGTTGTCAATGTGGGCACTCAACTTCCAGAATGAAACACGTGTGTGGATTCAGCGGTCTGCAAACTCTTTCTCTGCAGAGTCCCAGAACAGGTGTTTTCAGCCCAATACCGGAATATGGAAGAAACAGCAGTAAGCACAGGGAAATATCTGCTTCTAAATCCAAAATGCAGCTATCTAACAGAACGGTTGTCAATGTGTGCACTCAACTTCCAGAGTTCAACCCGTGTGTGGATTCAGCAGTCTGCAAACACTTTCTCTGCAGAGTCCCAAAACAGGCGTTTTCAGCCCATTACCGGCATATGGAAGAAACAGCAGTAAGCACAGGGAAATATCTGCTTCTAAATCCAAAACGCAGCTATCTAACAGAACGGTTGTCAATGTGTGCACTCAACTTCCAGAGTTAAACCCGTGTGTGGATTCAGCAGTCTGCAAACACTTTCTGTGCAGAGTCCCAAGACAGGCGTTTTCAGCCCATTACCGGCATATGGAAGAAACAGCAGTAAGCACAGGGAAATATCTGCTTCTAAATCCAAAACGCAGCTATCTAACAGAACGGTTGTCAATGTGTGCACTCAACTTCCAGAGGTAAACCCGTGTGTGGATTCAGCAGTCTGCAAACACTTTCTCTGCAGAGTCCCAAAACAGGCGTTTTCAGCCCATTACCGGCATATGGAAGAAACAGCAGTAAGCACAGGGAAATATCTGCTTCTAAATCCAAAACGCAGCTACCTAACAGAACGGTTGTCAATGTGTGCACTCAACTTCCAGAGTTAAACCCGTGTGTGGATTCAGCAGTCTGCAAACAATTTCTCTGCAGAGTCCCAAAACAGGCGTTTTCAGCCCATTACCGTCATATGCAAGAAACAGAAGTAAGCACAGGGAAATATCTGCTTCTAAATCCAAAACGCTGCTAACTAACAGAGCGGTTGTCAATGTGTGCACTCAACTTCCAGAGTTAAACCCGTGTGTTGATTCAGCAGTCTGCAAACACTTTCTCTGCAGAGTCCCAAAACAGTCGTTTTCAGCCCATTATCGGCATATGGAAGAAACAGCAGTAAGCACAGGGAAATATCTGCTTCTAAATCCAAAACGCAGCTATCTAACAGAACGGTTGTCAATGTGTGCACTCAACTTCCAGAGTTAAACCCGTGTGTGCATTCAGCAGTCTGCAAACTCTTTCTCTGCAGAGTCCCAAAACAGGCGTTTTCAGCCCATTACCGTCATATGGAAGAAACAGCAGTAAGCACAGGGAAATATCTGCTTCTAAATCCAAAACGCAGCTACCTAAAAGAACGGTTGTCAACGTGTGCACTCAACTTCCAGAGTTAAAACCGTGTGTGGATTCAGCAGTCTGCAAACACTTCCTCTGCAGAGTCCCAAAACAGGCGTTTTCAGCCCATTACCAGCATACGGAAGAAACAGCAGTAAGCACAGGGAAATATCTGCTTCTAAATCCAAAACGCAGCTACCTAACAGAACGGTTGTAAATGTGTGCACTCAACTTCCAGAGTTAAATCCGTGTGTGGATTCAGCAGTCTGCAAACACTTTCTCTGCAGAGTCCCAAAACAGGCGTTTTCAGCCCATTACCGGCATATGGAACAAACAGCAGTAAGCACAGGGAAATATCTGCTTCTAAATCCAAAACGCAGCTATCTAACAGAACGGTGGTCAATGTGTGCACTCAACTTCCAGAGTTAAACCCGTGTGTTGATTCAGCAGTCTGCAAACACTTTCTCTGCAGAGTCCCAAAACAGGCGTTTTCAGCCAATTATCGGCATATGGAAGAAACAGCAGTAAGCACAGGGAAATATCTGCTTCTAAATCCAAAACGCAGCTATCTAACAGAACGGTTGTCAATGTGTGCACTCAACTTCCAGAGTTAAACCCGTGTGTGGATTCAGCAGTCTGCAAACACTTTCTCTGCAGAGTCCCAAAACAGGCGTTTTCAGCCCATTATCGGCATATGGAAGAAACAGCAGTAAGCACAGGGAAATATCTGCTTCTAAATCCAAAACGCAGCTATCTAACAGAACGGTTGTCAATGTGTGCACTCAACTTCCAGAGTTAAACCCGTGTGTGGATTCAGCAGTCTGCAAACACTTTCTCTGCAGAGTCCCAAAACAGGCGTTTTCAGCCCATTACCGGCATATGGAAGAAACAGCAGTAAGCACAGGGAAATATCTGCTTCTAAATCCAAAATGCAGCTATCTAACAGAACGGCTGTCAATGTGTGCACTCAACTTCCAGAGTTCAACCCGTGTGTGGATTCAGCAGTCTGCAAACACTTTCTCTGCAGAGTCCCAAGACAGGCGTTTTCAGCCCTTTACCGGCATATGGAAGAAACAGCAGTAAGCACAGCGAAATATCTGCTTCTAAATCCAAAACGCAGCTACCTAACAGAACGGTTGTCAATGTCTGCACTCAACTTCCAGAGTTAAACCGTGTGTGGATTCAGCAGTCTGCAAGCACTTTCTCTGCAGAGTCCCAAAACAGGCGTTTTCAGCCCATTACCGGCATATGGAAGAAACAGCAGTAAGCACAGGGAAATATATGCTTATAAATCCAAAACGCAGCTACCTAACAGAACGGTTGTCAATGTGTGCACTCAACTTCCAGAGTTAAACCCGTGTGTTGATTCAGCCGTCTGTAAACACTTTCTCTGCAGAGTCCCCAAACAGGCGTTTTCAGCCCATTACCGGCATATGGAAGAAACAGCAGTAAGCACAGGGAAATATCTGCTTCTAAATCCAAAACGCAGCTATCTAACAGAACGGTTGTCAATGTGTGCACTCCACTTCCAGAGTTAAACCCGTGTGTGGATTCAGCAGTCTGCAAACACTTTCTCTGCAGAGTCCAAAACAGGCGTTTTCAGCCCATTACCGGCATATGGAAGAAACAGCAGTAAGCACAGGGAAATATCTGCTTCTAAATCCAAAACGCAGCTATCTAACAGAACGGTTGTCAATGTGTGCACTCAACTTCCAGAGTTAAACCCGTGTGTGGATTCAGCAGTCTGCAAACACTTTCTCTGCAGAGTCCCAAAACAGGCGTTTTCAGCCCGTTACCGGCATATGGAAGAAACAGCAGTAAGCACAGGGAAATATCTGCTTATAAATCCAAAACGCAGCTACCTAACAGAACGGTTGTCAATGTGTGCACTCAACTTCCAGAGTTAAACCCGTGTGTGGATTCAGCAGTCTGCAAACACTTTCTCTGCAGAGTCCCAAAACAGGCGTTTTCAGCCCATTACCGGCATATGGAAGAAACAGCAGTAAGCACAGGGAAATATCTGCTTCTAAATCCAAAACGCAGCTATCTAACAGAACGGTTGTCAATGTGTGCACTCAACTTCCAGAGTTAAACCCGTGTGTGGATTCAGCAGTCTGCAAACACTTTCTGTGCAGAGTCCCAAGACAGGCGTTTTCAGTCCATTACCGGCATATGGAAGAAACAGCAGTAAGCACAGGGAAATATCTGCTTCTAAATCCAAAACGCAGCTATCTAACAGAACGGTTGTCAATGTGGGCACTCAACTTCCAGAGTTAAACCCGTGTGTGGATTCAGCAGTCTGCAAACTCTTTCTCTGCAGAGTCCCAAAACACGTGTTTTCAGCCGATTACCGGCATATGGAAGAAACAGCAGTAAGCACAGGGAAATATCTGCTTCTAAATCCAAAACGCAGCTATCTAACAGAACGGTTGTCAATGTGTGCACTCAACTTCCAGAGTTAAACCCGTGTGTGGATTCAGCAGTCTGCAAACACTTTCTCTGCAGAGTCCCAAAACAGGCGTTTTCAGCCCATTACCGGCATATGGAAGAAACAGCAGTAAGCACAGGGAAATATCTGCTTCTAAATCCAAAACGCAGCTACCTAACAGAAGGGTTGTCAATGTGGGCACTCAACTTCCGGAATGAAACCTGTGTGTGAATTCAGCAGTCTGCAAACTCTTTCTCTGCAGAGTCCCAAAACAGGCGTTTTCAGCCCATTACCGGCATATGGAAGAAACAGCAGAAAGCACAGGGAAATATCTGCTTCTAAATCCAAAATGCAGCTATCTAACAGAACGGTTGTCAATGTGTGCACTCAACTTCCAGAGTTCAACCCGTGTGTGGATTCAACAGTCTGCAAACACTTTCTGTGCAGAGTCCGAAGACAGGCGTTTTCAGCCCTTTACCAGCATATGGAAGAAACAGCAGTAAGCACAGGGAAATATCTGCTTCTAAATCCAAAACGCAGCTATCTAACAGAACGGTTGTCAATGTGGGCACTCAACTTCCAGAGTTAAACCCGTGTGTGGATTCAGCAGTCTGCAAACACTTTCTCTGCAGAGTCCCAAAACAGGCGTTTTCAGCCCATTACCGGCATATGGACGAAACAGCAGTAAGCACAGGGAAATATCTGCTTCTAAATCCAAAACGCAGCTATCTAACAGAACGGTTGTCAATGTGTGCACTCAACTTCCAGAGTTAAACCCGTGTGTGGATTCAGCAATCTGCAAACACTTTCTCTGCAGAGTCCCAAAACAGGCGTTTTCAGCCCATTACCGGCATATGGAAGAAACAGCAGTAAGCACAGGGAAATATCTGCTTATAAATCCAAAACGCAGCTACCTAACAGAACGGTTGTCAATGTGTGCACTCAACTTCCAGAGTTAAACCCGTGTGTGGATTCAGCAGTCTGCAAACACTTTCTCTGCAGAGTCCCAAAACAGGTGTTTTCAGCCCATTACCGGCATATGGAAGAAACAGCAGTAAGCACAGGGAAATATCTGCTTCTAAATCCAAAACGCAGCTATCTAACAGAACGGTTGTCAATGTGTGCACTCAACTTCCAGAGTTAAACCCGTGTGTGGATTCAGCAGTCTGCAAACACTTTCTGTGCAGAGTCCCAAGACAGGCGTTTTCAGTCCATTACCGGCATATGGAAGAAACAGCAGTAAGCACAGGGAAATATCTGCTTCTAAATCCAAAACGCAGCTATCTAACAGAACGGTTGTCAATGTGGGCACTCAACTTCCAGAGTGAAACCCGTGTGTGGATTCAGCAGTCTGCAAACTCTTTCTCTGCAGAGTCCCAAAACACGTGTTTTCAGCCGATTACCGGCATATGGAAGAAACAGCAGTAAGCACAGGGAAATATCTGCTTCTAAATCCAAAACGCAGCTATCTAACAGAACGGTTGTCAATGTGTGCACTCAACTTCCAGAGTTAAACCCGTGTGTGGATTCAGCAGTCTGCAAACACTTTCTCTGCAGAGTCCCAAAACAGGCGTTTTCAGCCCATTACCGGCATATGGAAGAAACAGCAGTAAGCACAGGGAAATATCTGCTTCTAAATCCAAAACGCAGCTACCTAACAGAAGGGTTGTCAATGTGCGCACTCAACTTCCAGAATGAAACCTGTGTGTGGATTCAGCAGTCTGCAAACTCTTTCTCTGCAGAGTCCCAAAACAGGCGTTTTCAGCCCATTACCGGCATATGGAAGAAACAGCAGAAAGCACAGGGAAATATCTGCTTCTAAATCCAAAATGCAGCTATCTAACAGAACGGTTGTCAATGTGTGCACTCAACTTCCAGAGTTCAACCCGTGTGTGGATTCAGCAGTCTGCAAACACTTTCTGTGCAGAGTCCCAAGACAGGCGTTTTCAGCCCTTTACCGGCATATGGAAGAAACAGCAGTAAGCACAGGGAAATATCTGCTTCTAAATACAAAACGCAGCTATCTAACAGAACGGTTGTCAATGTGGGCACTCAACTTCCAGAGTTAAACCCGTGTGTGGATTCAGCAGTCTGCAAACACTTTCTCTGCAGAGTCCCAAAACAGGCGTTTTCAGCCCATTACCGGCATATGGAAGAAACAGCAGTAAGCACAGGGAAATATCTGCTTCTAAATCCAAAACGCAGCTATCTAACAGAACGGTTGTCAATGTGTGCACTCAACTTCCAGAGTTAAACCAGTGTGTGGATTCAACAATCTGCAAACACTTTCTCTGCAGAGTCCCAAAACAGGCGTTTTCAGCCCATTACCGGCATATGGAAGAAACAGCAGTAAGCACAGGGAAATATCTGCTTATAAATCCAAAACGCAGCTACCTAACAGAACGGTTGTCAATGTGTGCACTCAACTTCCAGAGTTAAACCCGTGTGTGGATTCAGCAGTCTGCAAACACTTTCTCTGCAGAGTCCCAAAACAGGCGTTTTCAGCCCATTACCGGCATATGGAAGAAACAGCAGTAAGCACAGGGAAATATCTGCTTCTAAATCCAAAACGCAGCTATCTAACAGAACAGTTGTCAATGTGTGCACTCAACTTCCAGAGTTAAACCCGTGTGTGGATTCAGCAGTCTGCAAACACTTTCTCTGCAGAGTCCCAAAACAGGCGTTTTCAGCCCATTACCGGCATATGGAAGAAACAGCAGTAAGCACAGGGAAATATCTGCTTCTAAATCCAAAACGCAGCTATCTAACAGAACGGTTGTCAATGTGTGCACTCAACTTCCAGAGTTAAAACCGTGTGTGGATTCAGCAGTCTGCAAACACTTTCTCTGCAGAGTCCCAAAACAGGCGTTTTCAGCCCATTACCGGCATATGGAAGAAACAGCAGTAAGCACCGGGAAATATCTGCTTATAAATCCAAAACGCAGCTACCTAACAGAACGGTTGTCAATGTGTGCACTCAACTTCCAGAGTTAAACCCGTGTGTGGATTCAGCAGTCTGCAAACACTTTCTCTGCAGAGTCCCAAAACAGGCGTTTTCAGCCCATTACCGGCATATGGAAGAAACAGCAGTAAGCACAGGGAAATATCTGCTTCTAAATCCAAAACGCAGCTACCTAACAGAACGGTTGTCAATGTGTGCACTCAACTTCCAGAGTGAAACCCGTGTGTGGATTCAGCAGTCTGCAAACACTTTCTGTGCAGAGTCCCAAAACAGGCGTTTTCAGCCCATTACCGGCATATGGAAGAAACAGCAGTAAGCACAGGGAAATATCTGCTTCTAAATCCAAAACGCAGCTATCTAACAGAACGGTTGTCAATGTGTGCACTCAACTTCCAGAGTTAAACCCGTGTGTGGATTCAGCAGTCTGCAAACACTTTCTCTGCAGAGTCCCAAGACAGGCGTTTTCAGCCCATTACCGGCATATGGAAGAAACAGCAGTAAGCACAGGGAAATATCTGCTTCTAAATCCAAAACGCAGCTATCTAACAGAACGGTTGTCAATATGTGCACTCAAATTCCAGAGTTAAACCCGTATGTGGATTCAGCAGTCTGCAAACACTTTCTCTGCAGAGTCCCAAAAGAGGTGTTTTCAGCCCATTACCGGCATATGGAAGAAACAGCAGTAAGCACAGGGAAATATCTGCTTCTAAATCCAAAACGCAGCTATCTAACAGAACGGTTGTCAATGTGTGCACTGATCTTCCAGAGTTAAACCCGTGTGTGGATTCAGCAGTCTACAAACACTTTCTCTGCAGAGTCCCAAAACAGGCGTTTTCAGCCCATTACCGTCATATGGAAGAAACAGCAGTAAGCACAGGGAAATATCTGCTTCTAAATCCAAAACGCAGCTATCTAACAGAACAGTTGTCAATGTGTGCACTCAACT
The DNA here is from genome assembly GCF_030222135.1 of Aotus nancymaae. NCBI lineage: Eukaryota > Metazoa > Chordata > Mammalia > Primates > Aotidae > Aotus > Aotus nancymaae. Next base: position 9,666 of record NW_026989318.1, read on the forward strand.
TCCAGAGTTAAACCCGTGTGTGGATTCAGCAGGCGGCAAACACTTTCTCTGCAGAGTCCCAAAACAGGCGTTTTCAGCCCATTACCGTCATACGGAAGAAACAGCAGTAAGCACAGGGAAATATCTGCTTCTAAATCCAAAACGCAGCTACCTAACAGAACGGTTGTCAATGTGTGCACTCAACTTCCAGAGTTAAACCCGTGTGTGGATTCAGCAGTCTGCAAACACTTTCTCTGCAGAGTCCCAAAACACGCTTTTTCAGCCCATTACCGGCATATGGAAGAAACAGCAGTAAGCGCAGGGAAATATCTGCTTCTAAATCCAAAACGGAGCTACCTAACAGAACGGTTGTCAATGTGGGCACTCAACTTCCAGAATGAAACACGTGTGTGGATTCAGCGGTCTGCAAACTCTTTCTCTGCAGAGTCCCAGAACAGGTGTTTTCAGCCCATTACCGGAATATGGAAGAAACAGCAGTAAGCACAGGGAAATATCTGCTTCTAAATCCAAAATGCAGCTATCTAACAGAACGGTTGTCAATGTGTGCACTCAACTTCCAGAGTTCAACCCGTGTGTGGATTCAGCAGTCTGCAAACACTTTCTCTGCAGAGTCCCAAAACAGGCGTTTTCAGCCCATTACCGGCATATGGAACAAACAGCAGTAAGCACAGGGAAATATCTGCTTCTAAATCCAAAACGCAGCTATCTAACAGAACGGTTGTCAATGTGTGCACTCAACTTCCAGAGTTAAACCCGTGTGTAGATTCAGCAGTCTGCAAACACTTTCTGTGCAGAGTCCCAAGACAGGCGTTTTCAGCCCATTACCGGCATATGGAAGAAACAGCAGTAAGCACAGGGAAATATCTGCTTCTAAATCCAAAACGCAGCTATCTAACAGAACGGTTGTCAATGTGTGCACTCAACTTCCAGAGGTAAACCCGTGTGTGGATTCAGCAGTCTGCAAACACTTTCTCTGCAGAGTCCCAAAACAGGCGTTTTCAGCCCATTACCGGCATATGGAAGAAACAGCAGTAAGCACAGGGAAATATCTGCTTCTAAATCCAAAACGCAGCTACCTAACAGAACGGTTGTCAATGTGTGCACTCAACTTCCAGAGTTAAACCCGTGTGTGGATTCAGCAGTCTGCAAACACTTTCTCTGCAGAGTCCCAAAACAGGCGTTTTCAGCCCATTACCGTCATATGCAAGAAACAGAAGTAAGCACAGGGAAATATCTGCTTCTAAATCCAAAACGCTGCTAACTAACAGAACGGTTGTCAATGTGTGCACTCAACTTCCAGAGTTAAACCCGTGTGTTGATTCAGCAGTCTGCAAACACTTTCTCTGCAGAGTCCCAAAACAGTCGTTTTCAGCCCATTATCGGCATATGGAAGAAACAGCAGTAAGCACAGGGAAATATCTGCTTCTAAATCCAAAACGCAGCTATCTAACAGAACGGTTGTCAATGTGTGCACTCAACTTCCAGAGTTAAACCCGTGTGTGCATTCAGCAGTCTGCAAACTCTTTCTCTGCAGAGTCCCAAAACAGGCGTTTTCAGCCCATTACCGTCATATGGAAGAAACAGCAGTAAGCACAGGGAAATATCTGCTTCTAAATCCAAAACGCAGCTACCTAAAAGAACGGTTGTCAATGTGTGCACTCAACTTCCAGAGTTAAAACCGTGTGTGGATTCAGCAGTCTGCAAACACTTCCTCTGCAGAGTCCCAAAACAGGCGTTTTCAGCCCATTACCAGCATACGGAAGAAACAGCAGTAAGCACAGGGAAATATCTGCTTCTAAATCCAAAACGCAGCTACCTAACAGAACGGTTGTCAATGTGTGCACTCAACTTCCAGAGTTAAATCCGTGTGTGGATTCAGCAGTCTGCAAACACTTTCTCTGCAGAGTCCCAAAACAGGCGTTTTCAGCCCATTACCGGCATATGGAACAAACAGCAGTAAGCACAGGGAAATATCTGCTTCTAAATCCAAAACGCAGCTATCTAACAGAACGGTTGTCAATGTGTGCACTCAACTTCCAGAGTTAAACCCGTGTGTTGATTCAGCAGTCTGCAAACACTTTCTCTGCAGAGTCCCAAAACAGGCGTTTTCAGCCCATTATCGGCATATGGAAGAAACAGCAGTAAGCACAGGGAAATATCTGCTTCTAAATCCAAAACGCAGCTATCTAACAGAACGGTTGTCAATGTGTGCACTCAACTTCCAGAGTTAAACCCGTGTGTGGATTCAGCAGTCTGCAAACACTTTCTCTGCAGAGTCCCAAAACAGGCGTTTTCAGCCCATTACCGGCATATGGAAGAAACAGCAGTAAGCACAGGGAAATATCTGCTTCTAAATACAAAACGCAGCTATCTAACAGAACGGTTGTCAATGTGTGCACTCAACTTCCAGAGTTAAACCCGTGTGTGGATTCAGCAGTCTGCAAACACTTTCTGTGCAGAGTCCCAAAACAGGCGTTTTCAGCCCATTACCGGCATATGGAAGAAACAGCAGTAAGCACAGGGAAATATCTGCTTCTAAATCCAAAACGCAGCTATATAAGAGAACGGTTGTCAATGTGTGCACTCAACTTCCAGAGTTAAACCCGTGTGTGGATTCAGCAGTCTGCAAACACTTTCTCTGCAGAGTCCCAAAACAAGCGTTTTCAGCCCATTACCGGCATATGGAAGAAACAGCAGTAAGCACAGGGAAATATCTGCTTCTAAATCCAAAACGCAGCTATCTAACAGAACGGTTGTCAATGTGTACACTCAACTGCCAGAGTTAAACCCGTGTGTGCATTCAGCAGTCTGCAAACTCTTTCTCTACAGAGTCCCAAAACAGGCGTTTTCAGCCCATTACTGGCATATGGAAGAAACAGCAGTAAGCACAGGGAAATATCTGCTTCTAAATCCAAAACGCAGCTATCTAACACAACGGTTGTCAATGTGTGCACTCAACTTCCAGAGTTAAAACCGTGTGTGGATTCAGCAGTCTGCAAACACTTCCTCTGCAGAGTCCCAAAACAGGCGTTTTCAGCCCATTACCAGCATATGGAAGAAACAGCAGTAAGCACAGGGAAATATCTGCTTCTAAATCCAAAACGCAGCTACCTAACAGAACGGTTGTCAATGTGTGCACTCAACTTCCAGAGTTAAATCCGTGTGTGGATTCAGCAGTCTGCAAACACTTTCTCTGCAGAGTCCCAAAACAGGCGTTTTCAGCCCATTACAGGCATATGGAAGAAACAGCAGTAAGCACAGGGAAATATCTGCTTCTAAATCCAAAACGCAGCTATCTAACACAACGGTTGTCAATGTGTGCACTCAACTTCCAGAGTTAAACCCCTGTGTGGATTCAGCAGTCTGCAAACACTTTCTGTGCAGAGTCCCAAAACAGGCGTTTTCAGCCCATTACCGGCATATGGAAGAAACAGCAGTAAGCACAGGGAAATATCTGCTTCTAAATCCAAAACGCAGCTACCTAACAGAACGGTTGTCAATGTGTGCACTCAACTTCCAGAGTTAAACCCGTGTGTTGATTCAGCAGTCTGCAAACACTTTCTCTGCAGAGTCCCAAACCAGTCGTTTTCAGCCCATTATCGGCATATGGAAGAAACAGCAGTAAGCACAGGGAAATATCTGCTTCTAAATCCAAAACGCACCTATCTAACAGAACGGTTGTCAATGTGTGCACTCAACTTCCAGAGTTAAACCCGTGTGTGGATTTAGCAGTCTGCAAACACTTTCTCTGCAGAGTCCCAAAACAGGCGTATTCAGCCCATTACCGGCATATGGAAGAAACAGCAGTAAGCACAGGGAAATATCTGCTTCTAAATCCAAAACGCAGCTATCTAACAGAACGGTTGTCAATGTGTGCACTCAACTTCCAGAGTTAAACCCGTGTGTGGATTCAGCAGTCTGCAAACACTTTCTCTGCAGAGTCCCAAAAGAGGCGTTTTCAGCCCATTACCGGCATATGGAAGAAACAGCAGTAAGCACAGGGAAATATCTGCTTCTAAATCCAAAATGCAGCTATCTAACAGAACGGTTGTCAATGTGTGCACTCAACTTCCAGAGTTAAACCCGTGTGTGGATTCAGCAGTCTGCAAACACTTTCTGTGCAGAGTCCCAAAACAGGCGTTTTCAGCCCATTACCGGCATATGGAAGAAACAGCAGTAAGCACAGGGAAATATCTGCTTCTAAATCCAAAACGCAGCTATCTAACAGAACGGTTGTCAATGTGTGCACTCAACTTCCAGAGTTAAACCCGTGTGTGGATTCAGCAGTCTGCAAACACTTTCTCTGCAGAGTCCCAAAACAGGCGTTTTCAGCCCATTACCGGCATATGGAAGAAACAGCAGTAAGCACAGGGAAATATCTGCTTCTAAATCCAAAACGCAGCTATCTAACAGAACGGTTGTCAATGTGTACACTCAACTGCCAGAGTTAAACCCGTGTGTGCATTCAGCAGTCTGCAAACTCTTTCTCTGCAGAGTCCCAAAACAGGCGTTTTCAGCCCATTACTGGCATATGGAAGAAACAGCAGTAAGCACAGGGAAATATCTGCTTCTAAATCCAAAACGCAGCTACCTAAAAGAACGGTTGTCAATGTGTGCACTCAACATCCAGAGTTAAACCCGTGTGTGGATTCAGCAGTCGGCAAACACTTCCTCTGCAGAGTCCCAAAACAGGCGTTTTCAGCCCATTACCGGCATATGGAAGAAACAGCAGTAAGCACAGGGAAATATCTGCTTCTAAATCCAAAACGCAGCTATCTAACAGAACGGTTGTCAAAGTGTGCACTCAACTTCCAGAGTTAAACCCGTGTGTGGATTCAGCAGTCTGCAAGCACTTTCTCTGCAGAGTCCCAAAACAGGCGTTTTCAGCCCATTACCGGCATATGGAAGAAACAGCAGTAAGCACAGGGAAATATCTGCTTCTAAATACAAAACGCAGCTATCTAACAGAACGGTTGTCAATGTGTGCACTCAACTTCCAGAGTTAAACCCGTGTGTGGATTCAGCAGTCTGCAAACACTTTCCCTGCAGAATCCCAAAAGAGGCGTTTTCAGCCCATTACCGGCATATGGAAGAAACAGCAGTAAGCACAGGGAAATATCTGCTTCTAAATCCAAAACGCAGCTATCTAACAGAACGGTTGTCAATGTGTGCACTCAACTTCCAGAGTTAAACCCGTGTGTGGATTCAGCAGTCTGCAAACACTTTCTCTGCAGAGTCCCAAAACAGGCGTTTTCAGCCCATTACCGGCATATGGAAGAAACAGCAGTAAGCACAGGGAAATATCTGCTTCTAAATCCAAAACGCAGCTATCTAACAGAACGGTTGTCAATGTGTGCACTCAACTTCCAGAGTTAAACCCGTGTGTGGATTCAGCAGTCTGCAAACACTTTCTCTGCAGAGTCCCAAAACAGGCGTTTTCAGCCCATTACCGGCATATGGAAGAAACAGCAGTAAGCACAGGGAAATATCTGCTTCTAAATCCAAAACGCAGCTATCTAACAGAACGGTTGTCAATGTGTGCACTCAACTTACAGAGTTAAACCCGTGTGTGGATTCAGCAGTCTGCAAACACTTTCTCTGCAGACTCCCAAAACAGGCGTTTTCAGCCCATTACCGGCATATGGAAGAAACAGCAGTAAGCACAGGGAAATATCTGCTTCTAAATACAAAACGCAGCTATCTAACAGAACAGTTGTCAATGTGTGCACTCAACTTCCAGAGTGAAACCCGTGTGTGGATTCAGCAGTCTGCAAACACTTTCTGTGCAGAGTCCCAAAACAGGCGTTTTCAGCCGATTACCGGCATATGGAAGAAACAGCAGTAAGCACAGGGAAATATCTGCTTCTAAATCCAAAACGCAGCTATCTAACAGAACGGTTGTCAATGTGTGCACTCAACTTCCAGAGTTAAACCCGTGTGTGTATTCAGCAGTCTGCAAACACTTTCTCTGCAGAGTCCCAAAACAGGCGTTTTCAGCCCATTACCGGCATATGGAAGAAACAGCAGTAAGCACAGGGAAATATCTGCTTCTAAATCCAAAACGCAGCTATCTAAGAGAACGGTTGTCAATATGTGCACTCAAATTCCAGAGTTAAACCCGTATGTGGATTCAGCAGTCTGCAAACACTTTCTCTGCAGAGTCCCAAAAGAGGTGTTTTCAGCCCATTACCGGCATATGGAAGAAACAGCAGTAAGCACAGGGAAATATCTGCTTCTAAATCCAAAACGCAGCTATCTAACAGAACGGTTGTCAATGTGTGCACTCAACTTCCAGAGTTAAACCCGTGTGTGGATTCAGCAGTCTACAAACACTTTCTCTGCAGAGTCCCAAAACAGGCGTTTTCAGCCCATTACCGGCATATGGAAGAAACAGCAGTAAGCACAGGGAAATATCTGCTTCTAAATCCAAAACGCAGCTATCTAACAGAACGGTTGTCAATGTGTTCACTCAACTTCCACAGTTAAACCCGTGTGTGGATTCAGCAGTCGGCAAACACTTTCTCTGCAGAGTCCCAAAACAGGCGTTTTCAGCCCATTACCGTCATACGGAAGAAACAGCTGTAAGCACAGGGAAATATCTGCTTCTAAATCCAAAACGCAGCTACCTAACAGAACGGTTGTCAATGTGTGCACTCAACTTCCAGAGTTAAACCCGTGTGTGGATTCAGCAGTCTGCAAACACTTTCTCTGCAGAGTCCCAAAACACGCTTTTTCAGCCCATTACCGGCATATGGAAGAAACAGCAGTAAGCGCAGGGAAATATCTGCTTTTAAATCCAAAACGAAGCTACCTAACAGAACGGTTGTCAATGTGGGCACTCAACTTCCAGAATGAAACACGTGTGTGGATTCAGCGGTCTGCAAACTCTTTCTCTGCAGAGTCCCAGAACAGGTGTTTTCAGCCCATTACCGGCATATGGAAGAAACAGCAGTAAGCACAGGGAAATATCTGCTTCTAAATCCAAAACGCAGCTACCTAACAGAACGGTTGTCAATGTGTGCACTCAACTTCCAGAGTTAAACCCGTGTGTGGATTCAGCAGTCTGCAAACACTTTCTGTGCAGAGTCCCAAAACAGGCGTTTTCAGCCCATTAACGGCATATGGAAGAAACAGCAGTAAGCACTCGGAAATATCTGCTTCTAAATCCAAAACGCAGCTATCTAACAGAACGGTTGTCAATGTGGGCACTCAACTTCCAGAGTTAAACCCGTGTGTGGATTCAGCAGTCTGCAAACACTTTCTCTGCAGAGTCCCAAAACAGGCGTTCTCAGCCCATTATCGACATATGGAAGAAACAGCAGTAAGCACAGGGAAATATCTGCTTCTAAATCCAAAACGCAGCTATCTAACAGAACGGTTGTCAATGTGTGCACTCAACTTCCAGAGTTAAACCCGTGTGTGGATTCAGCAGTCTGCAAACACTTTCTCTGCAGAGTCCCAAAACAGGCGTTTTCAGCCCATTACCGGCATATGGAAGAAACAGCAGTAAGCACAGGGAAATATCTGCTTCTAAATCCAAAACGCAGCTATCTAACAGAACGGTTGTCAATGTGTGCACTGAACTTCCAGAGTTAAACCCGTGTGTGGATTCAGCAGTCTGCAAACACTTTCTCTGCAGAGTCCCAAAACAGGCGTTTTCAGCCCATTACCGGCATATGGAAGAAACAGCAGTAAGCACAGGGAAATATCTGCTTCTAAATCCAAAACGCAGCTACCTAACAGAACGGTTGTCAATGTGGGCACTCAACTTCCAGAATGAAACCCGTGTGTGGATTCAGCAGTCTGCAAACTCTTTCTCTGCAGAGTCCCAAAACAGGTGTTTTCAGCCCATTACCGGCCTATGGAAGAAACAGCAGTAAGCACAGGGAAATATCTGCTTCTAAATCCAAAACGCAGCTATCTAACAGAACGGTTGTCAATGTGTGCACTCAACTTCCAGAGTTAAACCCGTGTGTGGATTCAGCAGTCTGCAAACACTTTCTCTGCAGACTCCCAAAACAGGAGTTTTCAGCCCATTACCGGCATAAGGAAGAAACAGCAGTAAGCACAGGGAAATATCTGCTTCTAAATCCAAAACGCAGCTATCTAACAGAACGGTTGTAAATGTGTGCACTCAACTTCCAGAGTTCAACCCGTGTGTGGATTCAGCAGTCTGCAAACTCTTTCTCTGCAGAGTCCCAAAACAGGCGTTTTCAGCCCATTACCGGCATATGGAAGAAACAGCAGTAAGCACAGGGAAATATCTGCTTCTAAATCCAAAACGCAGGTACCTAACAGAACGGTTGTCAATGTGTGCACTCAACTTCCAGAGTTAAACCCGTGTGTGGATTCAGCAGTCTGCAAACACTTTCTCTGCAGACTCCCAAAACAGGCGTTTTCAGCCCATTACCGGCATATGGAAGAAACAGCAGTAAGCACAGGGAAATATCTGCTTCTAAATACAAAACGCAGCTATCTAACAGAACGGTTGTCAATGTGTGCACTGAACTTCCAGAGTTAAACCCGTGTGTGGATTCAGCAGTCTGCAAACACTTTCTCTGCAGAGTCCCAAAACAGGCGTTTTCAGCCCATTACCGGCATATGCAAGAAACAGAAGTAAGCACAGGGAAATATCTGCTTCTAAATCCAAAACGCAGCTATCTAACAGAACGGTTGTCAATGTGTGCACTCAACTTCCAGAGTTCAACCCGTGTGTGGATTCAGCAGTCTGCAAACACTTTCTCTGCAGAGTCCCAAAACAGGCGTTTTCAGCCCATTACCGGCATATGGAAGAAACAGCAGTAAGCACAGGGAAATATCTGCTTCTAAATCCAAAACGCAGCTATCTAACAGAACGGTTGTCAATGTGTGCACTCAACTTCCAGAGTTAAACCCGTGTGTGGATTCAGCAGTCTGCAAACACTTTCTGTGCAGAGTCCCAAGACAGGCGTTTTCAACCCATTACCGGCATATGGAAGAAACAGCAGTAAGCACAGGGAAGTATCTGCTTCTAAATCTAAAACGCAGCTATCTAACAGAACGGTTGTCAATGTGTGCACTCAACTTCCAGAGTTAAACCCGTGTGTGGATTCAGCAGTCTGCAAACACTTTCTGTGCAGAGTCCCAAAACAGGCGTTTTCAGCCCATTAACGGCATATGGAAGAAACAGCAGTAAGCACTCGGAAATATCTGCTTCTAAATCCAAAACGCAGCTATCTAACAGAACGGTTGTCAATGTGGGCACTCAACTTCCAGAGTTAAACCCGTGTGTGGATTCAGCAGTCTGCAAACACTTTCTCTGCAGAGTCCCAAAACAGGCGTTCTCAGCCCATTATCGACATATGGAAGAAACAGCAGTAAGCACAGGGAAATATCTGCTTCTAAATCCAAAACGCAGCTATCTAACAGAACGGTTGTCAATGTGTGCACTCAACTTCCAGAGTTAAACCCGTGTGTGGATTCAGCAGTCTGCAAACACTTTCTCTGCAGAGTCCCAAAACAGGCGTTTTCAGCCCATTACCGGCATATGGAAGAAACAGCAGTAAGCACAGGGAAATATCTGCTTCTAAATCCAAAACGCAGCTATCTAACAGAACGGTTGTCAATGTGTGCACTGAACTTCCAGAGTTAAACCCGTGTGTGGATTCAGCAGTCTGCAAACACTTTCTCTGCAGAGTCCCAAAACAGGCGTTTTCAGCCCATTACCGGCATATGGAAGAAACAGCAGTAAGCACAGGGAAATATCTGCTTCTAAATCCAAAACGCAGCTACCTAACAGAACGGTTGTCAATGTGGGCACTCAACTTCCAGAATGAAACCCGTGTGTGGATTCAGCAGTCTGCAAACTCTTTCTCTGCAGAGTCCCAAAACAGGTGTTTTCAGCCCATTACCGGCCTATGGAAGAAACAGCAGTAAGCACAGGGAAATATCTGCTTCTAAATCCAAAACGCAGCTATCTAACAGAACGGTTGTCAATGTGTGCACTCAACTTCCAGAGTTAAACCCGTGTGTGGATTCAGCAGTCTGCAAACACTTTCTCTGCAGACTCCCAAAACAGGCGTTTTCAGCCCATTACCGGCATAAGGAAGAAACAGCAGTAAGCACAGGGAAATATCTGCTTCTAAATCCAAAACGCAGCTATCTAACAGAACGGTTGTAAATGTGTGCACTCAACTTCCAGAGTTAAACCCGTGTGTGGATTCAGCAGTCTGCAAACACTTTCTCTGCAGAGTCCCAAAACAGGCGTTTTCAGCCCATTACCGGCATATGGAAGAAACAGCAGTAAGCACAGGGAAATATCTGCTTCTAAATCCAAAACGCAGCTATCTAACAGAACGGTTGTCAATGTGTGCACTCAACTTCCAGAGTTAAACCCGTGTGTGGATTCAGCAGTCTGCAAACACTTTCTCTGCAGAGTCCCAAAACAGGCGTTTTCAGCCCATTACCGGCATATGCAAGAAACAGAAGTAAGCACAGGGAAATATCTGCTTCTAAATCCAAAACGCAGCTATCTAACAGAACGGTTGTCAATGTGTGCACTCAACTTCCAGAGTTCAACCCGTGTGTGGATTCAGCAGTCTGCAAACTCTTTCTCTGCAGAGTCCCAAAACAGGCGTTTTCAGCCCATTACCGGCATATGGAAGAAACAGCAGTAAGCACAGGGAAATATCTGCTTCTAAATCCAAAACGCAGGTACCTAACAGAACGGTTGTCAATGTGTGCACTCAACTTCCAGAGTTAAACCCGTGTGTGGATTCAGCAGTCTGCAAACACTTTCTCTGCAGACTCCCAAAACAGGCGTTTTCAGCCCATTACCGGCATATGGAAGAAACAGCAGTAAGCACAGGGAAATATCTGCTTCTAAATACAAAACGCAGCTATCTAACAGAACGGTTGTCAATGTGTGCACTGAACTTCCAGAGTTAAACCCGTGTGTGGATTCAGCAGTCTGCAAACACTTTCTCTGCAGAGTCCCAAAACAGGCGTTTTCAGCCCATTACCGGCATATGCAAGAAACAGAAGTAAGCACAGGGAAATATCTGCTTCTAAATCCAAAACGCAGCTATCTAACAGAACGGTTGTCAATGTGTGCACTCAACTTCCAGAGTTCAACCCGTGTGTGGATTCAGCAGTCTGCAAACACTTTCTCTGCAGAGTCCCAAAACAGGCGTTTTCAGCCCATTACCGGCATATGGAAGAAACAGCAGTAAGCACAGGGAAATATCTGCTTCTAAATCCAAAACGCAGCTATCTAACAGAACGATTGTCAATGTGTGCACTCAACTTCCAGAGTTAAACCCGTGTGTGGATTCAGCAGTCTGCAAACACTTTCTGTGCAGAGTCCCAAGACAGGCGTTTTCAACCCATTACCGGCATATGGAAGAAACAGCAGTAAGCACAGGGAAGTATCTGCTTCTAAATCCAAAACGCAGCTATCTAACAGAACGGTTGTCAATGTGTGCACTCAACTTCCAGAGTTAAACCCGTGTGTGGATTCAGCAGTCTGCAAACACTTTCTGTGCAGAGTCCCAAAACAGGCGTTTTCAGCCCATTAACGGCATATGGAAGAAACAGCAGTAAGCACTCGGAAATATCTGCTTCTAAATCCAAAACGCAGCTATCTAACAGAACGGTTGTCAATGTGGGCACTCAACTTCCAGAGTTAAACCCGTGTGTGGATTCAGCAGTCTGCAAACACTTTCTCTGCAGAGTCCCAAAACAGGCGTTCTCAGCCCATTATCGACATATGGAAGAAACAGCAGTAAGCACAGGGAAATATCTGCTTCTAAATCCAAAACGCAGCTATCTAACAGAACGGTTGTCAATGTGTGCACTCAACTTCCAGAGTTAAACCCGTGTGTGGATTCAGCAGTCTGCAAACACTTTCTCTGCAGAGTCCCAAAACAGGCGTTTTCAGCCCATTACCGGCATATGGAAGAAACAGCAGTAAGCACAGGGAAATATCTGCTTCTAAATCCAAAACGCAGCTATCTAACAGAACGGTTGTCAATGTGTGCACTCAACTTCCAGAGTTAAACCCGTGTGTGGATTCAGCAGTCTGCAAACACTTTCTCTGCAGAGTCCCAAAACAGGCGTTTTCAGCCCATTACCGGCATATGGAAGAAACAGCAGTAAGCACAGGGAAATATCTGCTTCTAAATCCAAAACGCAGCTATCTAACAGAACGGTTGTCAATGTGTGCACTCAACTTCCAGAGTTAAACCCGTGTGTGGATTCAGCAGTCTGCAAACACTTTCTGTGCAGAGTCCCAAGACAGGCGTTTTCAACCCATTACCGGCATATGGAAGAAACAGCAGTAAGCACAGGGAAGTATCTGCTTCTAAATCCAAAACGCAGCTATCTAACAGAACGGTTGTCAATGTGTGCACTCAACTTCCAGAGTTAAACCCGTGTGTGGATTCAGCAGTCTGCAAACACTTTCTGTGCAGAGTCCCAAAACAGGCGTTTTCAGCCCATTTACGGCATATGGAAGAAACAGCAGTAAGCACTCGGAAATATCTGCTTCTAAATCCAAAACGCAGCTATCTAACAGAACGGTTGTCAATGTGGGCACTCAACTTCCAGAGTTAAACCCGTGTGTGGATTCAGCAGTCTGCAAACACTTTCTCTGCAGAGTCCCAAAACAGGCGTTCTCAGCCCATTATCGACATATGGAAGAAACAGCAGTAAGCACAGGGAAATATCTGCTTCTAAATCCAAAACGCAGCTATCTAACAGAACGGTTGTCAATGTGTGCACTCAACTTCCAGAGTTAAACCCGTGTGTGGATTCAGCAGTCTGCAAACACTTTCTGTGCAGAGTCCCAAAACAGGCGTTTTCAGCCCATTACCGGCATATGGAAGAAACAGCAGTAAGCACAGGGAAATATCTGCTTCTAAATCCAAAACGCAGCTATCTAACAGAACGGTTGTCAATGTGTGCACTCAACTTCCAGAGTTAAACCCGTGTGTGGATTCAGCAGTCTGCAAACACTTTCTGTGCAGAGTCCCAAAACAGGCGTTTTCAGCCCATTACCGGCCTATGGAAGAAACAACAGTAAGCACAGGGAAATATCTGCTTCTAAATCCAAAACGCAGCTATCTAACAGAACGGTTGTCAATGTGTGCACTCAACTTCCAGAGTTAAACCCGTGTGTGGATTCAGCAGTCTGCAAACACTTTCTCTGCAGAGTCCCAAAACAGGCGTTTTCAGCCCATTACCGGCATATGGAAGAAACAGCAGTAAGCACAGGGAAATATCTGCTTCTAAATCCAAAACGCAGCTATCTAACAGAACGGTTGTCAATGTGTGCACTCAACTTCCAGAGTTAAACCCGTGTGTGGATTCAGCAGTCTGCAAACACTTTCTCTGCAGAGTCCCAAAACAGGCGTTTTCAGCCCATTACCGGCATATGCAAGAAACAGAAGTAAGCACAGGGAAATATCTGCTTCTAAATCCAAATCGCAGCTATCTAACAGAACGGTTGTCATTGTGTGCACTCAACTTCCAGAGTTCAACCCGTGTGTGGATTCAGCAGTCTGCAAACACTTTCTCTGCAGAGTCCCAAAACAGGCGTTTTCAGCCCATTACCGGCATATGGAAGAAACAGCAGTAAGCACAGGGAAATATCTGCTTCTAAATCCAAAACGCAGGTACCTAACAGAACGGTTGTCAATGTGTGCACTCAACTTCCAGAGTTAAACCCGTGTGTGGATTCAGCAGTCTGCAAACACTTTCTCTGCAGACTCCCAAAACAGGCGTTTTCAGCCCATTATCGGCATATGGAAGAAACAGCAGTAAGCACAGGGAAATATCTGCTTCTAAATCCAAAACGCAGGTACCTAACAGAACGGTTGTCAATGTGTGCACTCAACTTCCAGAGTTAAACCCGTGTGTGGATTCAGCAGTCTGCAAACACTTTCTCTGCAGACTCCCAAAACAGGCGTTTTCAGCCCATTACCGGCATATGGAAGAAACAGCAGTAAGCACAGGGAAATATCTGCTTCTAAATACAAAACGCAGCTATCTAACAGAACGGTTGTCAATGTGTGCACTGAACTTCTAGAGTTAAACCCCTGTGTGGATTCAGCAGTCTGCAAACACTTTCTCTGCAGAGTCCCAAAACAGGCGTTTTCAGCCCATTACCGGCATATGGAAGAAACAGCAGTAAGCACAGGGAAATATCTGCTTCTAAATCCAAAACGCAGCTATCTAACAGAACGGTTGTCAATGTGTGCACTGAACTTCCAGAGTTAAACCCGGGTGTGGATTCAGCAGTCTGCAAACTCTTTCTCTGCACAGTCCCAAAACAGGCGTTTTCAGCCCATTACCGGCATATGGAAGAAACAGCAGTAAGCACAGGGAAATATCTGCTTCTAAATCCAAAACGCAGCTATCTAACAGAACGGTTGTCAATGTGTGCACTCAACTTCCAGAGTTAAACCCGTGTGTGGATTCAGCAGTCTGCAAACACTTTCTCTGCAGAGTCCCAAGACAGGCGTTTTCAGCCCATTACCGGCATATGGAAGAAACAGCAGTAAGCACAGGGAAATATCTGCTTCTAAATCCAAAACGCAGCTATCTAACAGAACGGTTGTCAATGTGTGCACTCAACTTCCAGAGTTAAACCCGTGTGTGGATTCAGCAGTCTGCAAACACTTTCTCTGCAGAGTCCCAAAACAGGCGTTTTCAGCCCATTACCGGCATATGGAAGAAACAGCAGTAAGCACAGGGAAATATCTGCTTCTAAATCCAAAACGCAGCTATCTAACAGAACGGTTGTCAATGTGTGCACTCAACTTCCAGAGTTAAACCCGTGTGTGGATTCAGCAGTCTGCAAACACTTTCTCTGCAGAGTCCCAAAACAGGCGTTTTCAGCCCATTACCGGCATATGCAAGAAACAGAAGTAAGCACAGGGAAATATCTGCTTCTAAATCAAAAACGCAGCTATCTAACAGAACGGTTGTCAATGTGTGCACTCAACTTCCAGAGTTCAACCCGTGTGTGGATTCAGCAGTCTGCAAACACTTCCTCTGCAGAGTCCCAAAACAGGCGTTTTCAGCCCATTACCGGCATATGGAAGAAACAGCAGTAAGCACAGGGAAATATCTGCTTCTAAATCCAAAACGCAGGTACCTAACAGAACGGTTGTCAATGTGTGCACTCAACTTCCAGAGTTAAACCCGTGTGTGGATTCAGCAGTCTGCAAACACTTTCTCTGCAGACTCCCAAAACAGGCGTTTTCAGCCCATTACCGGCATATGGAAGAAACAGCAGTAAGCACAGGGAAATATCTGCTTCTAAATCCAAAACGCAGCTATCTAACAGAACGGTTGTCAATGTGTGCACTGAACTTCCAGAGTTAAACCCGTGTGTGGATTCAGCAGTCTGCAAACACTTTCTCTGCAGAGTCCCAAAACAGGCGTTTTCAGCCCATTACCGGCATATGGAAGAAACAGCAATAAGCACAGGGAAATATCTGCTTCTAAATCCAAAACGCAGCTTTCTAACAGAACGGTTGTCAATGTGTGCACTGTACTTCCAGAGTTAAACCCGTGTGTGGATTCAGCAGTCTGCAAACTCTTTCTCTGCAGAGTCCCAAAACAGGCGTTTTCAGCCCATTACCGGCATATGGAAGAAACAGCAGTAAGCACAGGGACATATCTGCTTCTAAATCCAAAACGCAGCTATCTAACAGAACGGTTGTCAATGTGTGCACTCAACTTCCAGAGTTAAACCCGTGTGTGGATTCAGCAGTCTGCAAACACTTTCTCTGCAGAGTCCCAAAACAGGCGTTTTCAGCCCATTTCCGGCATATGGAAGAAACAGCAGTAAGCACAGGGAAATATCTGCTTCTAAATCCAAAATGCAGCTATCTAACAGAACGATTGTCAATGTGTGCACTCAACTTCCAGAGTTAAACCCCTGTGTGGATTCAGCAGTCTGCAAACACTTTCTCTGCAGAGTCCCAAAAAAGGCGTTTTCAGCCCATTACCGGCATATGGAAGAAACAGCAGTAAGCACAGGGACATATCTGCTTCTAAATCCAAAACGCAGCTATCTAACAGAACGGTTGTCAATGTGTGCACTCAACTTCCAGAGTTAAACCCGTGTGTGGATTCAGCAGTCTGCAAACACTTTCTCTGCAGAGTCCCAAAACAGGCGTTTTCAGCCCATTTCCGGCATATGGAAGAAACAGCAGTAAGCACAGGGAAATATCTGCTTCTAAATCCAAAACGCAGCTATCTAACAGAACGGTTGTCAATGTGTGCACTCAACTTCCAGAGTTAAACCCGTGTGTGGATTCAGCAGTCTGCAAACACTTTCTCTGCAGAGTCCCAAAACAGGCGTTTTCAGCCCATTTCCGGCATATGGAAGAAACAGCAGTAAGCACAGGGAAATATCTGCTTCTAAATCCAAAACGCAGCTATCTAACAGAACGGTGGTCAATGTGTGCACTCAACTTCCAGAGTTAAACCCGTGTGTGGATTCAGCAGTCTGCAAACACTTTCTCTGCAGAGTCCCAAAACAGGCGTTTTCAGCCCATTACCGTCATACGGAAGAAACAGCTGTAAGCACAGGGAAATATCTGCTTCTAAATCCAAAACGCAGCTACCTAACAGAACGGTTGTCAATGTGTGCACTCAACTTCCAGAGTTAAACCCGTGTGTGGATTCAGCAGTCTGCAAACACTTTCTCTGCAGAGTCCCAAAACAGGCGTTTTCAGCCCATTACCGGCATATGGAAGAAACAGCAGTAAGCACAGGGAAATATCTGCTTCTAAATCCAAAACGCAGCTACCTAACAGAACGGTTGTCAATGTGGGCACTCAACTTCCAGAATGAAACCCGTGTGTGGATTCAGCAGTCTGCAAACTCTTTCTCTGCAGAGTCCCAAAACAGGTGTTTTCAGCCCATTACCGGCCTATGGAAGAAACAGCAGTAAGCACAGGGAAATATCTGCTTCTAAATCCAAAACGCAGCTATCTAACAGAACGGTTGTCAATGTGTGCACTCAACTTCCAGAGTTAAACCCGTGTGTGGATTCAGCAGTCTGCAAACACTTTCTCTGCAGAGTCCCAAAACAGGCATTTTCAGCCCATTACCGGCATAAGGAAGAAACAGCAGTAAGCACAGGGAAATATCTGCTTCTAAATCCAAAACGCAGCTATCTAACAGAACGGTTGTAAATGTGTGCACTCAACTTCCAGAGTTAAACCCCTGTGTGGATTCAGCAGTCTGCAAACACTTTCTCTGCAGAGTCCCAAAACAGGCGTTTTCAGCCCATTACCGGCATATGGAAGAAACAGCACTAAGCACAGGGAAATATCTGCTTCTAAATCCAAAACGCAGCTATCTAACAGAACGGTTGTCAATGTGTGCACTCAACTTCCAGAGTTAAACCCGTGTGTGGATTCAGCAGTCTGCAAACACTTTCTCTGCAGAGTCCCAAAACAGGCGTTTTCAGCCCATTACCGGCATATGCAAGAAACAGAAGTAAGCACAGGGAAATATCTGCTTCTAAATCCAAAACGCAGCTATCTAACAGAACGGTTGTCAATGTGTGCACTCAACTTCCAGAGTTCAACCCGTGTGTGGATTCAGCAGTCTGCAAACTCTTTCTCTGCAGAGTCCCAAAACAGGCGTTTTCAGCCCATTACCGGCATATGGAAGAAACAGCAGTAAGCACAGGGAAATATCTGCTTCTAAATCCAAAACGCAGGTACCTAACAGAACGGTTGTCAATGTGTGCACTCAACTTCCAGAGTTAAACCCGTGTGTTGATTCAGCAGTCTGCAAACACTTTCTCTGCAGACTCCCAAAACAGGCGTTTTCAGCCCATTACCGGCATATGGAAGAAACAGCAGTAAGCACAGGGAAATATCTGCTTCTAAATCCAAAACGCAGCTATCTAACAGAACGGTTGTCAATGTGTGCACTCAACTTCCAGAGTTAAACCCGTGTGTGGATTCAGCATTCTGCAAACACTTTCTCTGCAGAGTCTCAAAACAGGCGTTTTCAGCCCATTACCGGCACATGGAAGAAACAGCAGTAAGCACAGGGAAATATCTGCTTCTAAATCCAAAACGCAGCTATCTAACAGAACGGTTGTCAATGTGTGCACTGAACTTCCAGAGTTAAACCCGTGTGTGGATTCAGCAGTCTGCAAACTCTTTCTCTGCACAGTCCCAAAACAGGCGTTTTCAGCCCATTACCGGCATATGGAAGAAACAGCAGTAAGCACAGGGAAATATCTGCTTCTAAATCCAAAACGCAGCTATCTAACAGAACGGTTGTCAATGTGTGCACTCAACTTCCAGAGTTAAACCCGTGTGTGGATTCAGCAGTCTGCAAACTCTTTCTCTGCAGAGTCCCAAAACAGGCGTTTTCAGCCCATTACCGGCATATGGAAGAAACAGCAGTAAGCACAGGGAAATATCTGCTTCTAAATCCAAAACGCAGCTATCTAACAGAACGGTTGTCAATGTGTACACTCAACTTCCAGAGTTAAACCCGTGTGTGGATTCAGCAGTCTGCAAACACTTTCTCTGCAGAGTCCCAAAACAGGCGTTTTCAGCCCATTACCGTCATACGGAAGAAACAGCTGTAAGCACAGGGAAATATCTGCTTCTAAATCCAAAACGCAGCTACCTAACAGAGTGTTGTCAATGTGTTCACTCAACTTCCAGAGTTAAACCCGTGTGTGGATTCAGCAGTCTGCAAACACATTCTCTGCCGAGTCCCAAAATAGGCGTTTTCAGCCCATTACCGGCATATGGAAGAAACAGCAGTAAGCACAGGGAAATATCTGCTTCTAAATCCAAAACGCAGCTACCTAACAGAACGGTTGTCAATGTGGGCACTCAACTTCCAGAATGAAACCCGTGTGTGGATTCAGCAGTCTGCAAACTCTTTCTCTGCAGAGTCCCAAAACAGGTGTTTTCAGCCCATTACCGGCATATGGAAGAAACAGCAGTAAGCACAGGGAAATATCTGCTTCTAAATCCAAAACGCAGCTATCTAACAGAACGGTTGTCAATGTGTGCACTCAACTTCCAGAGTTAAACCCGTGTGTGGATTCAGCAGTCTGCAAACACTTTCTCTGCAGAGTCCCAAAACAGGCGTTTTCAGCCCATTACCGGCATATGGAAGAAACAGCAGTAAGCACAGGGAAATATCTGCTTATAAATCCAAAACGCAGCTACCTAACAGAAGGGTTGTCAATGTGTGCACTCAACTTCCAGAGTTAAACCCATGTGTGGATTCAGCAGTCTGCAAACACTTTCTCTGCAGAGTCCCAAAACAGGCGATTTCAGCCCATTACCGGCATATGGAAGAAACAGCTGTAAGCACAGGGAAATATCTGCTTCTAAATCCAAAACGCAGCTGTCTAACAGAACGGTTGTCAATTTGTGCACTCAACTTCCAGAGTTAAACCCGTGTGTGGATTCAGCAGTCTACAAACACTTTCTCTGCAGAGTCCCAAAACAGGCGTTTTCAGCCCATTACCGGCATATGGAAGAAACAGCAGTAAGCACAGGGAAATATCTGCTTCTAAATCCAAAACGCAGCTATCTAACAGAACGGTTGTCAATGTGTGCACTCAACTTCCAGAGTTAAACCCGTGTGTGGATTCAGCAGTCGGCAAACACTTTCTCTGCAGAGTCCCAAAACAGGCGTTTTCAGCCCATTACCGGCATATGGAAGAAACAGCAGTAAGCACAGGGAAATATCTGCTTCTAAATCCAAAACGCAGCTATCTAACAGAACGGTTGTCAATGTGTGCACTCAACATCCAGAGTTAAACCCGTGTGTGGATTCAGCAGTCTGCAAACACTTTCTCTGCAGAGTCCCAAAACAGGCGTTTTCAGCCCATTACCGGCATATGGAAGAAACAGCAGTAACCACAGGGAAATATCTGCTTCTAAATCGAAAACGCAGCTATCTAACAGAACGGTTGTCAATGTGTGCACTCAACTTCCAGAGTTAAACCCGTGTGTGGATTCAGCAGTCTGCAAACACTTTCTGTGCAGAGTCCCAAGACAGGCGCTTTCAGCCCATTACCGGCATATGGAAGAAACAGCAGTAAGCACAGGGAAATATCTGCTTCTAAATCCAAAACGCAGCTTTCTAACAGAACGGTTGTCAATGTGTGCACTCAAATTCCAGAGTTAAACCCGTGTGTGGATTCAGCAGTCTGCAAACACTTTCTCTGCAGACTCCCAAAACAGGCGTTTTCAGCCCATTACCGGCATACGGAAGAAACAGCTGTAAGCACAGGGAAATATCTGCTTCTAAATCCAAAACGCAGCTACCAAACAGAACGGTTTTCAATGTGTGCACTCAACTTCCAGAGTTAAACCCGTGTGTGGATTCAGCAGTCTGCAAACAATTTCTCTGCAGAGTCCCAAAACAGGCGTTTTCAGCCCATTACCGGCATATGGAAGAAACAGCAGTAAGCACAGGGAAATATCTGCTTCTAAATCCAAAACGCAGTTATCTAACAGCACGGTTGTCAATGTGTGCACTCAGCTTTCAGAGTTACACCCGTGTGTGGATTCAGCAGTCTGCAAACACTTTCTGTGCAGAGTCCCAAGACAGGCGTTTTCAGCCCATTACCGGCATATGGAAGAAACAGCAGTAAGCACAGGGAAATATCTGCTTCTAAATCCAAAACGCAGCTATCTAACAGAACGGTTGTCAATGTGTGCACTCAACTTCCAGAGTTAAACCCGTGTGTGGATTCAGCAGTCTGCAAACACTTTCTCTGCAGAGTCCCAAAACAGGCGTCTTCAGCCCATTACCGGCATATGGAAGAAACAGCAGTAAGCACAGGGAAATATCTGCTTCTAAATCCAAAAAGCAGCTATCTAACAGAACGGTTGTCAATGTGTGCACTCCACTTCCAGAGTTAAACCCGTGTGTGGATTCAGCAGTCTGCAAACACTTTCTCTGCAGAGTCCCAAAACAGGCGTTTTCAGCACATTACCGGCATACGGAAGAAATAGCTGTAAGCACAGGGAAATATCTGCTTCTAAATCCAAAACGCAGCTACCTAACAGAACGGTTGTCAATGTGTGCACTCAACTTCCAGAGTTAAACCCGTGTGTGGATTCAGCAGTCTGCAAACACTTTCTCTGCAGAGTCCCAAAACAGGCGTTTTCAGCCCATTACCGGCATATGGAAGAAACAGCAGTAAGCACAGGGAAATATCTGCTTCTAAATCCAAAACGCAGCTATCTAACAGAACGGTTGTCAATGTGTGCACTCAACTTCCAGAGTTAAACGCGTGTGTGGATTCAGCAGTCTGCAAACACTTTCTGTGCAGAGTCCCAAGACAGGCGTTTTCAGCCCATTACCGGCATATGGAAGAAACAGCAGTGAGCACAGGGAAATATCTGCTTGTAAATCCAAAAACAGCTATCTAACAGAACGGTTGTCAATGTGTGCAGTCCACTTCCAGAGTTAAACCCGTGTGTGGATTCAGCAGTCTGCAAACACTTTCTCTGCAGAGTCCCAAAACAGGCGTTTTCAGCCCATTACCGGCACATGGAAGAAACAGCAGTGAGCACAGGGAAATATCTGCTTCTAAATCCAAAACGCAGCTATCTAACAGAACGGTTGTCAATGTGTGCACTCAACTTCCAGAGTTTAACCCGTGTGTGGATTCAGCAGTCTGCAAACACTTTCTCTGCAGAGTCCCAAAACAGGCGTTTTCAGCCCATTACCGGCATATGGAAGAAACAGCAGTAAGCACAGGGAAATATCTGCTTCTAAATCCAAAACGCAGCTATCTAACAGAACGGTTGTCAATGTGTGCACTCAACTTCCAGAGTTAAACCCGTGTGAGGATTCAGCAGTCTGCAAACATTTTCTCTGCAGAGTCCCAAAACAGGCGTTTTCAGCCCATTACCGGCATATGGAACAAACAGCAGTAAGCACAGGGAAATATCTGCTTCTAAATCCAAAACGCAGCTACCTAACAGAACGGTTGTCAATGTGTGCACTCAACTTCCAGAGTTAAACCCGTGTGTGGATTCAGCAGTCTGCAAACACTTTCTCTGCAGAGTCCCAAAACAGGCGTTTTCAGCCCATTACCGGCATATGGAAGAAACAGCAGTAAGCACAGGGAAATATCTGCTTCTAAATCCAAAATGCAACTACCTAACAGAACGGTTGTCAATGTGGGCACTCAACTTCCAGAGTGAAACCCGTGTGTGGATTCAGCAGTCTGCAAACACTTTCTCTGCAGAGTCCCAAAACTCGTGTTTTCAGCCGATTACCGGCATATGGAAGAAACAGCAGTAAGCACAGGGAAATATCTGCTTCTTTATCGAAAACGCAGCTATCTAACAGAACGGTTGTTAATGTGTGCACTCAACTTCCAGAGTTAAACCCGTGTGTGGATTCAGCAGTCTGCAAACACTTTCTGTGCAGAGTCCCAAAACAGGCGTTTTCAGCCCATTACCGGCATATGGAAGAAACAGCAGTAAGCACAGGGAAATATCTGCTTCTAAATCCAAAACGCAGCTATCTAACAGAACGGTTGTCAATGTGTGCACTCAACTTCCAGAGTTAAACCCGTGTGTGGATTCAGCAGTCTGCAAACACTTTCTGTGCAGAGTCCCAAAACAGGCGTTTTCAGCCCATTACCGGCATATGGAAGAAACAGCAGTAAGCACAGGGAAATATCTGCTTCTAAATCCAAAACGCAGCTATCTAACAGAACGGTTGTCAATGTGTGCACTCAACTTCCAGAGTTAAACCCGTGTGTGGATTCAGCAGTCTGCAAACACTTTCTCTGCAGAGTCCCAAAACAGGCGTTTTCAGCCCGTTACCGGCATACGGAAGAAACAGCAGTAAGCACAGGGAAATATCTGCTTCTAAATCCAAAACGCAGCTACCTAACAGAACGGTTGTCAATGTGTGCACTCAACTTCCAGAGTTAAACCCGTGTGTGGATTCAGCAGTCTGCAAACACTTTCTCTGCAGAGTCCCAAAACAGGCATTTTCAGCCCATTACCGGCATAGGGAAGAAACAGCAGTAAGCACAGGGAAATATCTGCTTCTAAATCCAAAACGCAGCTATCTAGCAGAACGGTTGTCAATGTGTGCACTCAACTTCCAGAGTTAAACCCGTGTGTGGATTCAGCAGTCTGCAAACACTTTCTCTGCAGAGTCCCAAAACAGGCGTTTTCAGCCCATTACGGGCATACGGAAGAAACAGCAGTAAGCACAGGGAAATATCTGCTTCTAAATCCAAAACGCAGCTATCTAACAGAACGGTTGTCAATGTGTGCACTCAACTTCCAGAGTTAAACCCGTGTGTGGATTCAGCAGTCTGCAAACACTTTCTCTGCAGAGTCCCAAGACAGGCGTTTTCAGCCCATTACCGGCATATGGAAGAAACAGCAGTAAGCACAGGGAAATATCTGCTTCTAAATCCAAAAGGCAGCTATCTAACAGAACGGTTGTCAATGTGTGCACTCAACTTCCAGAGTTAAACCCGTGTGTGGATTCAGCAGTATGCAAACACTTTCTCTGCAGAGTCCCAAAACAGGCGTTTTCAGCCCATTACCGGCATACGGAAGAAACAGCAGTAAGCACAGGGAAATATCTGCTTCTAAATCCAAAACGCAGCTATGTAACAGAACGTTTGTCAATGTGTGCACTCAACTTCCAGAGTTAAACCCGTGTGTGGATTCAGCAGTCTGCAAACACTTTCTCTGCAGAGTCCCAAAACAGGCGTTTTCAGCCCATTACCGGCATATGGAAGAAACAGCAGTAAGCACAGGGAAATATCTGGTTCTAAATCCAAAACGCAGCTATCTAACAGAACGGTGGTCAATGTGTGCACTCAACTTCCAGAGTTAAACCCGTGTGTGGATTCAGCAGTCTGCAAACACTTTCTGTGCAGAGTCCCAAGACAGGCGTTTTCAGCCCATTACCGGCAGAGAAAGTGCCGTAAGCACAGGGAAATATCTGCTTCTAAATCCAAAAAGCAGCTATCTAACAGAACGGTTGTCAATGTGTGCACTCAACTTCCAGAGTTAAACCCGTGTGTGGATTCAGCAGTCTGCAAACACTTTCTCTGCAGAGTCCCAAAACAGGCGTTTTCAGCCCATTACCGGCATAAGGAAGAAACAGAAGTAAGCACAGGGAAATATCTGCTTCTAAATCCAAAACGCAGCTATCTAACAGAACGGTTGTCAATGTGTGCACTCAACTTCCAGAGTTAAACCCGTGTGTGGATTCAGCAGTCTGCAAACACTTTCTCTGCAGAGTCCCAAAACAGGCGTTTTCAGCCCATTACCGGCATATGCAAGAAACAGAAGTAAGCACAGGGAAATATCTGCTTCCAAATCCAAAACGCAGCTATCTAACAGAACGGTTGTCAATGTGTGCACTCAACTTCCAGAGTTCAACCCGTGTGTGGATTCAGCAGTCTGCAAACACTTTCTGTGCAGAGTCCCAAGACAGGCGTTTTCAGCCCTTTAACGGCATATGGAAGAAACAGCAGTAAGCACAGGGAAATATCTGCTTGTAAATCCAAAAAGCAGATATCTAACAGAACGGTTGTCAATGTGTGCACTCAACTTCCAGAGTTCAACCCGTGTGTGGATTCAGCAGTCTGCAAACACTTTCTCTGCAGAGTCCCAAAACAGGCGTTTTCAGCCCATTACCGGCATATGGAAGAAACAGCAGTAAGCACAGGGAAATATCTGCTTCTAAATCCAAAACGCAGCTATCTAAAAGAACGGTTGTCAATGTGTGCACTCAACTTCCAGAGTTAAACCCGTGTGTGGATTCAGCAGTCTGCAAACACTTTCTCTGCAGAGTCCCAAAACAGGCGTTTTCAGCCCATTACCGGCATATGCAAGAAACAGAAGTAAGCACAGGGAAATATCTGCTTCTAAATCCAAAACGCAGCTATCTAACAGAACGGTTGTCAATGTGTGCACTCAACTTCCAGAGTTCAACCCGTGTGTGGATTCAGCAGTCTGCAAACTCTTTCTCTGCAGAGTCCCAAAATAGGCATTTTCAGCCCATTGCCGGCATATGGAAGAAACAGCAGTAAGCACAGGGAAATATCTGCTTCTAAATCCAAAACGCAGGTACCTAACAGAACGGTTGTCAATGTGTGCACTCAACTTCCAGAGTTAAACCCGTGTGTGGATTCAGCAGTCGGCAAACACTTTCTCTGCAGAGTCCCAAAACAGGCGTTTTCAGCCCATTACCGGCATATGGAAGAAACAGCAGTAAGCACAGGGAAATATCTGCTTCTAAATCCAAAATGCAACTACCTAACAGAACGGTTGTCAATGTGGGCACTCAACTTCCAGAGTGAAACCCGTGTGTGGATTCAGCAGTCTGCAAACACTTTCTCTGCAGAGTCCCAAAACACGTGTTTTCAGCCGATTACCGGCATATGGAAGAAACAGCAGTAAGCACAGGGAAATATCTGCTTCTAAATCGAAAACGCAGCTATCTAACAGAACGGTTGTTAATGTGTGCACTCAACTTCCAGAGTTAAACGCGTGTGTGGATTCAGCAGTCTGCAAACACTTTCTCTGCAGAGTCCCAAAACAGGCGTTTTCAGCCCATTACCGGCATATGGAAGAAACAGCAGTAAGCACAGGGAAATATCTGCTTCTAAATCCAAAACGCAGCTATCTAACAGAACGGTTGTCAATGTGTGCACTCAACTTCCAGAGTTAAACCCGTGTGTGGATTCAGCAGTCTGCAAACACTTTCTCTGCAGAGTCCCAAAACAGGCGTTTTCAGCCCGTTACCGGCATACGGAAGAAACAGCAGTAAGCACAGGGAAATATCTGCTTCTAAATCCAAAACGCAGCTATCTAACAGAACGGTTGTCAATGTGTGCACTCAACTTCCAGAGTTAAACCCGTGTGTGGATTCAGCAGTCTGCAAACACTTTCTCTGCAGAGTCCCAAAACAGGCATTTTCAGCCCATTACCGGCATAGGGAAGAAACAGCAGTAAGCACAGGGAAATATCTGCTTCTAAATCCAAAACGCAGCTATCTAGCAGAACGGTTGTCAATGTGTGCACTCAACTTCCAGAGTTAAACCCGTGTGTGGATTCAGCAGTCTGCAAACACTTTCTCTGCAGAGTCCCAAAACAGGCGTTTTCAGCCCATTACGGGCATACGGAAGAAACAGCAGTAAGCACAGGGAAATATCTGCTTCTAAATCCAAAACGCAGCTATCTAACAGAACGGTTGTCAATTTGTGCACTCAACTTCCAGAGTTAAACCCGTGTGTGGATTCAGCAGTCTGCAAACACTTTCTCTGCAGAGTCCCAAGACAGGCGTTTTCAGCCCATTACCGGCATATGGAAGAAACAGCAGTAAACACAGGGAAATATCTGCTTCTAAATCCAAAAGGCAGCTATCTAACAGAACGGTTGTCAATGTGTGCACTCAACTTCCAGAGTTAAACCCGTGTGTGGATTCAGCAGTATGCAAACACTTTCTCTGCAGAGTCCCAAAACAGGCGTTTTCAGCCCATTACCGGCATACGGAAGAAACAGCAGTAAGCACAGGGAAATATCTGCTTCTAAATCCAAAACGCAGCTATGTAACAGAACGTTTGTCAATGTGTGCACTCAACTTCCAGAGTTAAACCCGTGTGTGGATTCAGCAGTCTGCAAACACTTTCTCTGCAGAGTCCCAAAACAGGCGTTTTCAGCCCATTACCGGCATATGGAAGAAACAGCAGTAAGCACAGGGAAATATCTGGTTCTAAAACCAAAACGCAGCTATCTAACAGAACGGTGGTCAATGTGTGCACTCAACTTCCAGAGTTAAACCCGTGTGTGGATTCAGCAGTCTGCAAACACTTTCTGTGCAGAGTCCCAAGACAGGCGTTTTCAGCCCATTACCGGCAGAGAAAGTGCAGTAAGCACAGGGAAATATCTGCTTCTAAATCCAAAAAGGAGCTATCTAACAGAACGGTTGTCAATGTGTGCACTCAACTTCCAGAGTTAAACCCGTGTGTGGATTCAGCAGTCTGCAAACACTTTCTCTGCAGAGTCCCAAAACAGGCGTTTTCAGCCCATTACCGGCATAAGGAAGAAACAGAAGTAAGCACAGGGAAATATCTGCTTCTAAATCCAAAACGCAGCTATCTAACAGAACGGTTGTCAATGTGTGCACTCAACTTCCAGAGTTAAACCCGTGTGTGGATTCAGCAGTCTGCAAACACTTTCTCTGCAGAGTCCCAAAACAGGCGTTTTCAGCCCATTACCGGCATATGCAAGAAACAGAAGTAAGCACAGGGAAATATCTGCTTCTAAATCCAAAACGCAGCTATCTAACAGAACGGTTGTCAATGTGTGCACTCAACTTCCAGAGTTCAACCCGTGTGTGGATTCAGCAGTCTGCAAACACTTTCTGTGCAGAGTCCCAAGACAGGCGTTTTCAGCCCTTTAACGGCATATGGAAGAAACAGCAGTAAGCACAGGGAAATATCTGCTTCTAAATCCAAAAAGCAGATATCTAACAGAACGGTTGTCAATGTGTGCACTCAACTTCCAGAGTTAAACCCGTGTGTGGATTCAGCAGTCTGCAAACACTTTCTCTGCAGAGTCCCAAAACAGGCGTTTTCAGCACATTACCGGCCTATGGAAGAAACAGCAGTAACCACAGGGAAATATCTGCTTATAAATCCAAAACGCAGCTATCTAAAAGAACGGTTGTCAATGTGTGCACTCAACTTCCAGAGTTAAACCCGTGTGTGGATTCAGCAGTCTGCAAACACTTTCTCTGCAGAGTCCCAAAACAGGCGTTTTCAGCCCATTACCGGCATATGCAAGAAACAGAAGTAAGCACAGGGAAATATCTGCTTCTAAATCCAAAACGCAGCTATCTAACAGAACGGTTGTCAATGTGTGCACTCAACTTCCAGAGTTCAACCCGTGTGTGGATTCAGCAGTCTGCAAACTCTTTCTCTGCAGAGTCCCAAAATAGGCATTTTCAGCCCATTGCCGGCATATGGAAGAAACAGCAGTAAGCACAGGGAAATATCTGCTTCTAAATCCAAAACGCAGGTACCTAACAGAACGGTTGTCAATGTGTGCACTCAACTTCCAGAGTTAAACCCGTGTGTGGATTCAGCAGTCTGCAAACACTTTCTGTGCAGAGTCCCAAAACAGGCGTTTTCAGCCCATTACCGGCATATGGAAGAAACAGCAGTAAGCACAGGGAAATATCTGCTTCTAAATCCAAAACGCAGCTATCTAACAGAACGGTTGTCAATGTGTGCACTCAACTTCCAGAGTTAAACCCGTGTGTGGATTCAGCAGTCTGCAAACACTTTCTGTGCAGAGTCCCAAAACAGGCGTTTTCAGCCCATTACCGGCATATGGAAGAAACAGCAGTCAGCACAGGGAAATATCTGCTTCTAAATCCAAAACGCAGCTATCTAACAGAACGGTTGTCAATGTGTGCACTCAACTTCCAGAGTTAAACCCGTGTGTGGATTCAGCAGTCTGCAAACACTTTCTCTGCAGAGTCCCAAAACAGGCGTTTTCAGCCCGTTACCGGCATACGGAAGAAACAGCAGTAAGCACAGGGAAATATCTGCTTCTAAATCCAAAACGCAGCTACCTAACAGAACGGTTGTCAATGTGTGCACTCAACTTCCAGAGTTAAACCCGTGTGTGGATTCAGCAGTCTGCAAACACTTTCTCTGCAGAGTCCCAAAACAGGCATTTTCAGCCCATTACCGGCATAGGGAAGAAACAGCAGTAAGCACAGGGAAATATCTGCTTCTAAATCCAAAACGCAGCTATCTAGCAGAACGGTTGTCAATGTGTGCACTCAACTTCCAGAGTTAAACCCGTGTGTGGATTCAGCAGTCTGCAAACACTTTCTCTGCAGAGTCCCAAAACAGGCGTTTTCAGCCCATTACGGGCATACGGAAGAAACAGCAGTAAGCACAGGGAAATATCTGCTTCTAAATCCAAAACGCAGCTATCTAACAGAACGGTTGTCAATGTGTGCACTCAACTTCCAGAGTTAAACCCGTGTGTGGATTCAGCAGTCTGCAAACACTTTCTCTGCAGAGTCCCAAGACAGGCGTTTTCAGCCCATTACCGGCAGAGAAAGTGCCGTAAGCACAGGGAAATATCTGCTTCTAAATCCAAAAAGCAGCTATCTAACAGAACGGTTGTCAATGTGTGCACTCAACTTCCAGAGTTAAACCCGTGTGTGGATTCAGCAGTCTGCAAACACTTTCTCTGCAGAGTCCCAAAACAGGCGTTTTCAGCCCATTACCGGCATAAGGAAGAAACAGAAGTAAGCACAGGGAAATATCTGCTTCTAAATCCAAAACGCAGCTATCTAACAGAACGGTTGTCAATGTGTGCACTCAACTTCCAGAGTTAAACCCGTGTGTGGATTCAGCAGTCTGCAAACACTTTCTCTGCAGAGTCCCAAAACAGGCGTTTTCAGCCCATTACCGGCATATGCAAGAAACAGAAGTAAGCACAGGGAAATATCTGCTTCCAAATCCAAAACGCAGCTATCTAACAGAACGGTTGTCAATGTGTGCACTCAACTTCCAGAGTTCAACCCGTGTGTGGATTCAGCAGTCTGCAAACACTTTCTGTGCAGAGTCCCAAGACAGGCGTTTTCAGCCCTTTAACGGCATATGGAAGAAACAGCAGTAAGCACAGGGAAATATCTGCTTCTAAATCCAAAAAGCAGATATCTAACAGAACGGTTGTCAATGTGTGCACTCAACTTCCAGAGTTCAACCCGTGTGTGGATTCAGCAGTCTGCAAACACTTTCTCTGCAGAGTCCCAAAACAGGCGTTTTCAGCCCATTACCGGCATATGGAAGAAACAGCAGTAAGCACAGGGAAATATCTGCTTCTAAATCCAAAACGCAGCTATCTAAAAGAACGGTTGTCAATGTGTGCACTCAACTTCCAGAGTTAAACCCGTGTGTGGATTCAGCAGTCTGCAAACACTTTCTCTGCAGAGTCCCAAAACAGGCGTTTTCAGCCCATTACCGGCATATGCAAGAAACAGAAGTAAGCACAGGGAAATATCTGCTTCTAAATCCAAAACGCAGCTATCTAACAGAACGGTTGTCAATGTGTGCACTCAACTTCCAGAGTTCAACCCGTGTGTGGATTCAGCAGTCTGCAAACTCTTTCTCTGCACAGTCCCAAAATAGGCATTTTCAGCCCATTGCCGGCATATGGAAGAAACAGCAGTAAGCACAGGGAAATATCTGCTTCTAAATCCAAAACGCAGGTACCTAACAGAACGGTTGTCAATGTGTGCACTCAACTTCCAGAGTTAAACCCGTGTGTGGATTCAGCAGTCGGCAAACACTTTCTCTGCAGAGTCCCAAAACAGGCGTTTTCAGCCCATTACCGGCATATGGAAGAAACAGCAGTAAGCACAGGGAAATATCTGCTTCTAAATCCAAAATGCAACTACCTAACAGAACGGTTGTCAATGTGGGCACTCAACTTCCAGAGTGAAACCCGTGTGTGGATTCAGCAGTCTGCAAACACTTTCTCTGCAGAGTCCCAAAACACGTGTTTTCAGCCGATTACCGGCATATGGAAGAAACAGCAGTAAGCACAGGGAAATATCTGCTTCTAAATCGAAAACGCAGCTATCTAACAGAACGGTTGTTAATGTGTGCACTCAACTTCCAGAGTTAAACCCGTGTGTGGATTCAGCAGTCTGCAAACACTTTCTCTGCAGAGTCCCAAAACAGGCGTTTTCAGCCCATTACCGGCATATGGAAGAAACAGCAGTAAGCACAGGGAAATATCTGCTTCTAAATCCAAAACGCAGCTATCTAACAGAACGGTTGTCAATGTGTGCACTCAACTTCCAGAGTTAAACCCGTGTGTGGATTCAGCAGTCTGCAAACACTTTCTCTGCAGAGTCCCAAAACAGGCGTTTTCAGCCCGTTACCGGCATACGGAAGAAACAGCAGTAAGCACAGGGAAATATCTGCTTCTAAATCCAAAACGCAGCTATCTAGCAGAACGGTTGTCAATGTGTGCACTCAACTTCCAGAGTTAAACCCGTGTGTGGATTCAGCAGTCTGCAAACACTTTCTCTGCAGAGTCCCAAAACAGGCGTTTTCAGCCCATTACGGGCATACGGAAGAAACAGCAGTAAGCACAGGGAAATATCTGCTTCTAAATCCAAAACGCAGCTATCTAACAGAACGGTTGTCAATTTGTGCACTCAACTTCCAGAGTTAAACCCGTGTGTGGATTCAGCAGTCTGCAAACACTTTCTCTGCAGAGTCCCAAGACAGGCGTTTTCAGCCCATTACCGGCATATGGAAGAAACAGCAGTAAACACAGGGAAATATCTGCTTCTAAATCCAAAAGGCAGCTATCTAACAGAACGGTTGTCAATGTGTGCACTCAACTTCCAGAGTTAAACCCGTGTGTGGATTCAGCAGTATGCAAACACTTTCTCTGCAGAGTCCCAAAACAGGCGTTTTCAGCCCATTACCGGCATACGGAAGAAACAGCAGTAAGCACAGGGAAATATCTGCTTCTAAATCCAAAACGCAGCTATGTAACAGAACGTTTGTCAATGTGTGCACTCAACTTCCAGAGTTAAACCCGTGTGTGGATTCAGCAGTCTGCAAACACTTTCTCTGCAGAGTCCCAAAACAGGCGTTTTCAGCCCATTACCGGCATATGGAAGAAACAGCAGTAAGCACAGGGAAATATCTGGTTCTAAAACCAAAACGCAGCTATCTAACAGAACGGTGGTCAATGTGTGCACTCAACTTCCAGAGTTAAACCCGTGTGTGGATTCAGCAGTCTGCAAACACTTTCTGTGCAGAGTCCCAAGACAGGCGTTTTCAGCCCATTACCGGCAGAGAAAGTGCAGTAAGCACAGGGAAATATCTGCTTCTAAATCCAAAAAGGAGCTATCTAACAGAACGGTTGTCAATGTGTGCACTCAACTTCCAGAGTTAAACCCGTGTGTGGATTCAGCAGTCTGCAAACACTTTCTCTGCAGAGTCCCAAAACAGGCGTTTTCAGCCCATTACCGGCATAAGGAAGAAACAGAAGTAAGCACAGGGAAATATCTGCTTCTAAATCCAAAACGCAGCTATCTAACAGAACGGTTGTCAATGTGTGCACTCAACTTCCAGAGTTAAACCCGTGTGTGGATTCAGCAGTCTGCAAACACTTTCTCTGCAGAGTCCCAAAACAGGCGTTTTCAGCCCATTACCGGCATATGCAAGAAACAGAAGTAAGCACAGGGAAATATCTGCTTCTAAATCCAAAACGCAGCTATCTAACAGAACGGTTGTCAATGTGTGCACTCAACTTCCAGAGTTCAACCCGTGTGTGGATTCAGCAGTCTGCAAACACTTTCTGTGCAGAGTCCCAAGACAGGCGTTTTCAGCCCTTTAACGGCATATGGAAGAAACAGCAGTAAGCACAGGGAAATATCTGCTTCTAAATCCAAAAAGCAGATATCTAACAGAACGGTTGTCAATGTGTGCACTCAACTTCCAGAGTTAAACCCGTGTGTGGATTCAGCAGTCTGCAAACACTTTCTCTGCAGAGTCCCAAAACAGGCGTTTTCAGCACATTACCGGCCTATGGAAGAAACAGCAGTAACCACAGGGAAATATCTGCTTCTAAATCCAAAACGCAGCTATCTAAAAGAACGGTTGTCAATGTGTGCACTCAACTTCCAGAGT
This sequence comes from Aotus nancymaae, assembly GCF_030222135.1. Classification (NCBI taxonomy): domain Eukaryota; kingdom Metazoa; phylum Chordata; class Mammalia; order Primates; family Aotidae; genus Aotus; species Aotus nancymaae. The sequence goes on from NW_026989318.1 coordinate 42,397, forward strand.
TAAACCCGTGTGTGGATTCAGCAGTCTGCAAACACTTTCTCTGCAGAGTCCCAAAACAGGCGTTTTCAGCCCATTACCGGCATATGCAAGAAACAGAAGTAAGCACAGGGAAATATCTGCTTCTAAATCCAAAACGCAGCTATCTAACAGAACGGTTGTCAATGTGTGCACTCAACTTCCAGAGTTCAACCCGTGTGTGGATTCAGCAGTCTGCAAACTCTTTCTCTGCAGAGTCCCAAAATAGGCATTTTCAGCCCATTGCCGGCATATGGAAGAAACAGCAGTAAGCACAGGGAAATATCTGCTTCTAAATCCAAAACGCAGGTACCTAACAGAACGGTTGTCAATGTGTGCACTCAACTTCCAGAGTTAAACCCGTGTGTGGATTCAGCAGTCTGCAAACACTTTCTGTGCAGAGTCCCAAAACAGGCGTTTTCAGCCCATTACCGGCATATGGAAGAAACAGCAGTAAGCACAGGGAAATATCTGCTTCTAAATCCAAAACGCAGCTATCTAAAAGAACGGTTGTCAATGTGTGCACTCAACTTCCAGAGTTAAACCCGTGTGTGGATTCAGCAGTCTGCAAACACTTTCTCTGCAGAGTCCCAAAACAGGCGTTTTCAGCCCATTACCGGCATATGGAAGAAACAGCAGTCAGCACAGGGAAATATCTGCTTCTAAATCCAAAACGCAGCTATCTAACAGAACGGTTGTCAATGTGTGCACTCAACTTCCAGAGTTCAACCCGTGTGTGGATTCAGCAGTCTGCAAACTCTTTCTCTGCAGAGTCCCAAAACAGGCATTTTCAGCCCTTTGCCGGCATATGGAAGAAACAGCAGTAAGCACAGGGAAATATCTGCTTCTAAATCCAAAACGCAGTTACCTAACAGAACGGTTGTCAATGTGTGCACTCAACTTCCAGAGTTAAACCCGTGTGTGGATTCAGCAGTCTGCAAACACTTTCTCTGCAGACTCCCAAAACAGGCGTTTTCAGCCCATTACCGGCATATGGAAGAAACAGCAGAAAGCACAGGGAAATATATGCTTCTAAATCCAAAACGCAGCTATCTAACAGAACGGTTGTCAATGTGTGCACTCAACTTCCAGAGTTAAACCCGTGTGTGGATTCAGCAGTCTGCAAACACTTTCTCTGCAGAGTCCCAAAACAGGCGTTTTCAGCCCATTACCGGCATATGGAAGAAACAGCAGTAACCACAGGGAAATATCTGCTTCTAAATCCAAAACGGAGCTATCTAACAGACCGGTTGTCAAGGTGTGCACTCAACTTCCAGAGTTAAACCCGTGTGTGGATTCAGCAGTCTGCAAACACTTTCTCTGTAGAGTACCAAAACAGGCGTTTTCAGCCCATTACCGGCATATGGAAGAAACAGCAGTAAGCACAGGGAAATATCTGCTTCTAAATCCAAAACGCAGCTATCTAACAGAACGGTTGTCAATGTGTGCACTCAACTTCCAGAGTTAAACCCCTGTGAGGATTCAGCAGTCTGCAAACACGTTCTCTGCAGAGTCCCAAAACAGGCGTTTTCAGCCCATTACCGGCATATGGAAGAAACAACAGTAAGCACAGGGAAATATCTGGTTCTAAATCCAAAACGCAGCTATCTAACAGAACGGTGGTCAATGTGTGCACTCAACTTCCAGAGTTAAACCCGTGTGTGGATTCAGCAGTCTGCAAACACTTTCTCTGCAGAGTCCCAAAACAGGCGTTTTCAGCCCATTACCGGCATATGGAAGAAACAGCAGTAAGCACAGGGAAATATCTGCTTCTAAATCCAAAACGCAGCTATCTAGCAGAACGGTTGTCAATGTGTGCACTCAACTTCCAGAGTTAAACCCGTGTGTGGATTCAGCAGTCTGCAAACACTTTCTGTGCAGAGTCCCAAAACAGGCGTTTTCAGCCCATTACGGGCATACGGAAGAAACAGCAGTAAGCACAGGGAAATATCTGCTTCTAAATCCAAAACGCAGCTATCTAACAGAACGGTTGTCAATGTGTGCACTCAACTTCCAGAGTTAAACCCGTGTGTGGATTCATCAGTCTGCAAACACTTTCTCTGCAGAGTCCCAAGACAGGCGTTTTCAGCCCATTACCGGCATATGGAAGAAACAGCAGTAAGCACAGGGAAATATCTGCTTCTAAATCCAAAAGGCAGCTATCTAACAGAACGGTTGTCAATGTGTGCACTCAACTTCCAGAGTTAAACCCGTGTGTGGATTCAGCAGTATGCAAACACTTTCTCTGCAGAGTCCCAAAACAGGCGTTTTCAGCCCATTACCGGCATACGGAAGAAACAGCAGTAAGCACAGGGAAATATCTGCTTCTAAATCCAAAACGCAGCTATGTAACAGAACGTTTGTCAATGTGTGCACTCAACTTCCAGAGTTAAACCCGTGTGTGGATTCAGCAGTCTGCAAACATTTTCTCTGCAGAGTCCCAAAACAGGCGTTTTCAGCCCATTACCGGCATATGGAAGAAACAGCAGTAAGCACAGGGAAATATCTGGTTCTAAATCCAAAACGCAGCTATCTAACAGAACGGTGGTCAATGTGTGCACTCAACTTCCAGAGTTAAACCCGTGTGTGGATTCAGCAGTCTGCAAACACTTTCTCTGCAGAGTCCCAAAACAGGCGTTTTCAGCCCATTACCGGCAGAGAAAGTGCAGTAAGCACAGGGAAATATCTGCTTCTAAATCCAAAAAGCAGCTATCTAACAGAACGGTTGTCAATGTGTGCACTCAACTTCCAGAGTTAAACCCGTGTGTGGATTCAGCAGTCTGCAAACACTTTCTCTGCAGAGTCCCAAAACAGGCGTTTTCAGCCCATTACCGGCATAAGGAAGAAACAGAAGTAAGCACAGGGAAATATCTGCTTCTAAATCCAAAACGCAGCTATCTAACAGAACGGTTGTCAATGTGTGCACTCAACTTCCAGAGTTAAACCCGTGTGTGGATTCAGCAGTCTGCAAACACTTTCTCTGCAGAGTCCCAAAACAGGCGTTTTCAGCCCATTACCGGCATATGCAAGAAACAGAAGTAAGCACAGGGAAATATCTGCTTCTAAATCCAAAACGCAGCTATCTAACAGAACGGTTGTCAATGTGTGCACTCAACTTCCAGAGTTCAACCCGTGTGTGGATTCAGCAGTCTGCAAACACTTTCTGTGCAGAGTCCCAAGACAGGCGTTTTCAGCCCTTTAACGGCATATGGAAGAAACAGCAGTAAGCACAGGGAAATATCTGCTTCTAAATCCAAAAAGCAGATATCTAACAGAACGGTTGTCAATGTGTGCACTCAACTTCCAGAGTTAAACCCGTGTGTGGATTCAGCAGTCTGCAAACACTTTCTCTGCAGAGTCCCAAAACAGGCGTTTTCAGCCCATTACCGGCATATGGAAGAAACAGCAGTAAGCACAGGGAAATATCTGCTTCTAAATCCAAAACGCAGCTATCTAAAAGAATGGTTGTCAATGTGTGCACTCAACTTCCAGAGTTAAACCCGTGTGTGGATTCAGCAGTCTGCAAACACTTTCTCTGCAGAGTCCCAAAACAGGCGTTTTCAGCCCTTTACCGGCATATGCAAGAAACAGAAGTAAGCACAGGGAAATATCTGCTTCTAAATCCAAAACGCAGCTATCTAACAGAACGGTTGTCAATGTGTGCACTCAACTTCCAGAGTTCAACCCGTGTGTGGATTCAGCAGTCTGCAAACTCTTTCTCTGCAGAGTCCCAAAACAGGCATTTTCAGCCCTTTGCCGGCATATGGAAGAAACAGCAGTAAGCACAGGGAAATATCTGCTTCTAAATCCAAAACGCAGGTACCTAACAGAACGGTTGTCAATGTGTGCACTCAACTTCCAGAGTTAAACCCGTGTGTGGATTCAGCAGTCTGCAAACACTTTCTCTGCAGAGTCCCAAAACAGGCGTTTTCAGCCCATTACCGGCATATGGAAGAAACAGCAGTAAGCACAGGGAAATATCTGCTTCTAAATCCAAAACGCAGCTATCTAACAGAACGGTTGTCAATGTGTGCACTCAACTTCCAGAGTTAAACCCGTGTGTGGATTCAGCAGTCTGCAAACACTTTCTCTGCAGAGTCCCAAAACAGGCGTTTTCAGCCCTTTACCGGCATATGCAAGAAACAGAAGTAAGCACAGGGAAATATCTGCTTCTAAATCCAAAACGCAGCTATCTAACAGAACGGTTGTCAATGTGTGCACTCAACTTCCAGAGTTCAACCCGTGTGTGGATTCAGCAGTCTGCAAACTCTTTCTCTGCAGAGTCCCAAAACAGGCATTTTCAGCCCTTTGCCGGCATATGGAAGAAACAGCAGTAAGCACAGGGAAATATCTGCTTCTAAATCCAAAACGCAGTTACCTAACAGAACGGTTGTCAATGTGTGCACTCAACTTCCAGAGTTAAACCCGTGTGTGGATTCAGCAGTCTGCAAACACTTTCTCTGCAGACTCCCAAAACAGGCGTTTTCAGCCCATTACCGGCATATGGAAGAAACAGCAGAAAGCACAGGGAAATATATGCTTCTAAATCCAAAACGCAGCTATCTAACAGAACGGTTGTCAATGTGTGCACTCAACTTCCAGAGTTAAACCCGTGTGTGGATTCAGCAGTCTGCAAACACTTTCTCTGCAGAGTCCCAAAACAGGCGTTTTCAGCCCATTACCGGCATATGGAAGAAACAGCAGTAAGCACAGGGAAATATCTGCTTCTAAATCCAAAACGGAGCTATCTAACAGACCGGTTGTCAATGTGTGCACTCAACTTCCAGAGTTCAACCCGTGTGTGGATTCAGCAGTCTGCAAACTCTTTCTCTGCAGAGTCCCAAAACAGGCATTTTCAGCCCTTTGCCGGCATATGGAAGAAACAGCAGTAAGCACAGGGAAATATCTGCTTCTAAATCCAAAACGCAGGTACCTAACAGAACGGTTGTCAATGTGTGCACTCAACTTCCAGAGTTAAACCCGTGTGTGGATTCAGCAGTCTGCAAACACTTTCTCTGCAGAGTCCCAAAACAGGCGTTTTCAGCCCATTACCGGCATATGGAAGAAACAGCAGTAAGCACAGGGAAATATCTGCTTCTAAATCCAAAACGCAGCTATCTAACAGAACGGTTGTCAATGTGTGCACTCAACTTCCAGAGTTAAACCCGTGTGTGGATTCAGCAGTCTGCAAACACTTTCTCTGCAGAGTCCCAAAACAGGCGTTTTCAGCCCATTACCGGCATATGGAAGAAACAGCAGTAAGCACAGGGAAATATCTGCTTCTAAATCCAGAACGCAGCTATCTAACAGAACGGTTGTCAATGTGTGCACTCAACTTCCAGAGTTAAACCCGTGTGTGGATTCAGCAGTCTGCAAACACTTTCTCTGCAGAGTCCCAAAACAGGCGTTTTCAGCCCATTACCGGCATATGGAAGAAACAGCAGTAAGCACAGGGAAATATCTGCTTCTAAATCCAAAACGCAGCTATCTAACAGAACGGCTGTCTATGTGTGCACTCAACTTCCAGAGTTAAACCCGTGTGTGGATTCAGCAGTCTGCAAACACTTTCTCTGCAGAGTCCCAAAACAGGCGTTTTCAGCCCATTACCGGCATATGGAAGAAACAGCAGTAAGCACAGGGAAATATCTGCTTCTAAATCCAAAACGCAGCTATCTAACAGAACGGTTGTCAATGTGTGCACTCAACTTCCAGAGTTAAACCCGTGTGTGGATTCAGCAGTCTGCAAACACTTTCTGTGCAGAGTCCCAAAACAGGCGTTTTCAGCCCATTACCGGCATATGGAAGAAACAGCAGTAAGCACAGGGAAATATCTGCTTCTAAATCCAAAACGCAGCTATCTAACAGAACGGTTGTCAATGTGTGCACTCAACTTCCAGAGTTAAACCCGTGTGTGGATTCAGCAGTCTGCAAACACTTTCTCTGCAGAGTCCCAAAACAGGCGTTTTCAGCCCATTACCGGCATATGGAAGAAACAGCAGTAAGCACAGGGAAATATCTGCTTCTAAATCCAAAACGCAGCTATCTAACAGAACGGTTGTCAATGTGTGCACTCAACTTCCAGAGTTAAACCTCTGTGTGGATTCAGCAGTCTGCAAACACTTTCTCTGCAGAGTCCCAAAACAGGCGTTTTCAGCCCATTACCGGCATATGGAAGAAACAGCAGTAAGCACAGGGAAATATCTGCTTCTAAATCCAAAACGCAGCTATCTAACAGAACGGTTGACAATGTGTGCACTCAACTTCCAGAGTTAAACCCGTGTGTGGATTCAGCAGTCTGCAAACATTTTCTCTGCAGAGTCCCAAAACAGGCGTTTTCAGCCCATTACCGGCATATGGAACAAACAGCAGTAAGCACAGGGAAATATCTGCTTCTAAATCCAAAACGCAGCTACCTAACAGAACGGTTGTCAATGTGTGCACTCAACTTCCAGAGTTAAACCCGTGTGTGGATTCAGCAGTCTGCAAACACTTTCTCTGCAGAGTCCCAAAACAGGCGTTTTCAGCCCATTACCGGCATATGGAAGAAACAGCAGTAAGCACACGGAAATATCTGCTTCTAAATCCAAAATGCAACTACCTAACAGAACGGTTGTCAATGTGGGCACTCAACTTCCAGAGTTAAACCCGTGTGTGGATTCAGCAGTCTGCAAACACTTTCTCTGCAGAGTCCCAAAACACGTGTTTTCATCCGATTACCGGCATATGGAAGAAACAGCTGTAAGCACAGGGAAATATCTGCTTCTAAATCGAAAACGCAGCTATCTAACAGAACGGTTGTTAATGTGTACACTCAACTTCCAGAGTTAAACCCGTGTGTGGATTCAGCAGTCTGCAAACACTTTCTCTGCAGAGTCCCAAAACAGGCGTTTTCAGCCCATTACCGGCATATGGAAGAAACAGCAGTAAGCACAGGGAAATATCTGCTTCTAAATCCAAAACGCAGCTATCTAACAGAACGGTTGTCAATGTGTGCACTCAACTTCCAGAGTTAAACCCGTGTGTGGATTCAGCAGTCTGCAAACACTTTCTGTGCAGAGTCCCAAAACAGGCGTTTTCAGCCCATTACCGGCATATGGAAGAAACAGCAGTAAGCACAGGGAAATATCAACTTCTAAATCCAAAACGCAGCTATCTAACAGAACGGTTGTCAATGTGTGCACTCAACTTCCAGAGTTAAACCCGTGTGTGGATTCAGCAGTCTGCAAACACTTTCTGTGCAGAGTCCCAAAACAGGCGTTTTCAGCCCATTACCGGCATATGGAAGAAACAGCAGTAAGCACAGGGAAATATCTGCTTCTAAATCCAAAACGCAGCTATCTAACAGAACGGTTGTCAATGTGTGCACTCAACTTCCAGAGTTAAACCCGTGTGTGGATTCAGCAGTCTGCAAACACTTTCTCTGCAGAGTCCCAAAACAGGCATTTTCAGCCCATTACCGGCATACGGAAGAAACAGCAGTAAGCACAGGGAAATATCTGCTTCTAAATCCAAAACGCAGCTATCTAGCAGAACGGTTGTCAATGTGTGCACTCAACTTCCAGAGTTAAACCCGTGTGTGGATTCAGCAGTCTGCAAACACTTTCTCTGCAGAGTCCCAAAACAGGCGTTTTCAGCCCATTACCGGCATACGGAAGAAACAGCAGTAAGCACAGGGAAATATCTGCTTCTAAATCCAAAACGCAGCTATCTAACAGAACGGTTGTCAATGTGTGCACTCAACTTCCAGAGTTAAACCCGTGTGTGGATTCAGCAGTCTGCAAACACTTTCTGTGCAGAGTCCCAAAACAGGCGTTTTCAGCCCATTACGGGCATACGGAAGAAACAGCAGTAAGCACAGGGAAATATCTGCTTCTAAATCCAAAACGCAGCTATCTAACAGAACGGTTGTCAATGTGTGCACTCAACTTCCAGAGTTAAACCCGTGTGTGGATTCAGCAGTCTGCAAACACTTTCTCTGCAGAGTCCCAAGACAGGCGTTTTCAGCCCATTACCGGCATATGGAAGAAACAGCAGTAAGCACAGGGAAATATCTGCTTCTAAATCCAAAACGCAGCTATCTAACAGAACGGTTGTCAATGTGTGCACTCAACTTCCAGAGTTAAACCCGTGTGTGGATTCAGCAGTATGCAAACACTTTCTCTGCAGAGTCCCAAAACAGGCGTTTTCAGCCCATTACCGGCATACGGAAGAAACAGCAGTAAGCACAGGGAAATATCTGCTTCTAAATCCAAAACGCAGCTATGTAACAGAACGTTTGCCAATGTGTGCACTCAACTTCCAGAGTTAAACCCGTGTGTGGATTCAGCAGTCTGCAAACACTTTCTCTGCAGAGTCCCAAAACAGGCGTTTTCAGCCCATTTCCGGCATATGGAAGAAACAGCAGTAAGCACAGGGAAATATCTGCTTCTAAATCCAAAACGCAGCTATCTAACAGAACGGTTGTCAATGTGTGCACTCAACTTCCAGAGTTAAACCCGTGTGTGGATTCAGCAGTCTGCAAACACTTTCTCTGCAGAGTCCCAAGACAGGCGTTTTCAGCCCATTACCGGCAGAGAAAGTGCAGTAAGCACAGGGAAATATCTGCTTCTAAATCCAAAAAGCAGCTATCTAACAGAACGGTTGTCAATGTGTGCACTCAACTTCCAGAGTTAAACCCGTGTGTGGATTCAGCAGTCTGCAAACACTTTCTCTGCAGAGTCCCAAAACAGGCGTTTTCAGCCCATTACCGGCATATGGAAGAAACAGCAGTAAGCACAGGGAAATATCTGCTTCTAAATCCAAAACGCAGCTATCTAACAGAACGGTTGTCAATGTGTGCACTCAACTTCCAGAGTTCAACCCGTGTGTGGATTCAGCAGTCTGCAAACACTTTCTGTGCAGAGTCCCAAGACAGGCGTTTTCAGCCCTTTACCGGCATATGGAAGAAACAGCAGTAAGCACAGGGAAATATCTGCTTCTAAATCCAAAAAGCAGATATCTAACAGAACGGTTGTCAATGTGTGCACTCAACTTCCAGAGTTAAACCCGTGTGTGGATTCAGCAGTCTGCAAACACTTTCTCTGCAGAGTCCCAAAACAGGCGTTTTCAGCCCATTACCGGCATATGGAAGAAACAGCAGTAAGCACAGGGAAATATCTGCTTCTAAATCCAAAACGCAGCTATCTAAAAGAACGGTTGTCAATGTGTGCACTCAACTTCCAGAGTTAAACCCGTGTGTGGATTCAGCAGTCTGCAAACACTTTCTCTGCAGAGTCCCAAAACAGGCGTTTTCAGCCCATTACCGGCGTATGCAAGAAACAGAAGTAAGCACAGGGAAATATCTGCTTCTAAATCCAAAACGCAGCTATCTAACAGAACGGTTGTCAATGTGTGCACTCAACTTCCAGAGTTCAACCCGTGTGGGGATTCAGCAGTCTGCAAACTCTTTCTCTGTAGAGTCCCAAAACAGGCATTTTCAGCCCATTGCCGGCATATGGAAGAAACAGCAGTAAGCACAGGGAAATATCTGCTTCTAAATCCAAAGCGCAGGTACCTAACAGAACGGTTGTCAATGTGTGCACTCAACTTCCAGAGTTAAACCCGAGTGTGGATTCAGCAGTCTGCAAACACTTTCTGTGCAGAGTCCCAAGACAGGCGTTTTCAGCCCTTTACCGGCATATGGAAGAAACAGCAGTAAGCACAGGGAAATATCTGCTTCTAAATCCAAAACGCAGCTATCTAACAGAACGGTTGTCAATGTGTGCACTCAACTTCCAGAGTTAAACCCGTGTGTGGATTCAGCAGTCTGCAAACACTTTCTCTGCAGAGTCCCAAAACAGGCGTTTTCAGCCCATTACCGGCATATGGTAGAAACAGCAGTAAGCACAGGGAAATATCTGCTTCTAAATCCAAAACGCAGCTATCTAACAGAACGGTTGTCAATGTGTGCACTCAACTTCCAGAGTTAAACCCGTGTGTGGATTCAGCAGTCTGCAAACACTTTCTCTGCAGAGTCCCAAAACGGGCGTTTTCAGCCCATTACCGGCATATGGAAGAAACAGGAGTAAGCACAGGTAAATATCTGCTTCTAAATCCAAAACGCAGCTATCTAACAGAACGGTTGTCAATGTGTGCACTCAACTTCCAGAGTTAAACCCGTGTGTGGATTCAGCAGTCTGCAAACACTTTCTCTGCAGAGTCCCAAAACAGGCGTTTTCAGCCCATTACCGGCATATGGAAGAAACAGCAGTAAGCACAGGGAAATATCTGCTTCTAAATCCAAAACGCAGCTATCTAACAGAACGGTTGTCAATGTGTGCACTCAACTTCCAGAGTTAAACCCGTGTGTGGATTCAGCAGTCTGCAAACACTTTCTCTGCAGAGTCCCAAAACAGGCGTTTTCAGCCCATTACCGGCATATGGAAGAAACAGCAGTAAGCACAGGGAAATATCTGCTTCTAAATCCAAAACGCAGCTACCTAACAGAACGGTTGTCAATGTATGCACTCAACTTCCAGAGTTAAACCCGTGTGTGGATTCAGCAGTCTGCAAACACTTTCTCTGCAGAGTCCCAAAACAGGCGTTTTCTGCCCATTACCGGCATATGGAAGAAACAGCAGTAAGCACAGGGAAATATCTGCTTCTAAATCCAAAACGCAGCTATCTAACAGAACGGTTGTCAATGTGTGCACTCAACTTCCAGAGTTAAACCCCTGTGTGGATTCAGCAGTCGGCAAACACTTTCTCTGCAGAGTCCCAAAACAGGCGTTTTCAGCCCATTACCGGCATATGGAAGAAACAGCAGTAAGCACAGGGAAATATCTGCTTCTAAATCCAAAACGCAGCTATCTAACAGAACGGTTGTCAATGTGTGCACTCAACTTCCAGAGTTAAACCCGTGTGTGGATTCAGCAGTCTGCAAACACTTTCTCTGCAGAGTCCCAAAACAGGCGTTTTCAGCCCATTACCGGCATATGGAAGAAACAGCAGTAAGCACAGGGAAATATCTGCTTCTAAATCCAAAACGCAGCTATCTAACAGAACGGTTGTCAATGTGTGCACTCAGCTTCCAGAGTTAAACCCGTGTGTGGATTCAGCAGTCTGCAAACACTTTCTCTGCAGAGTCCCAAAACAGGCGTTTTCAGCCCATTACCGGCCTATGGAAGAAACAGCAGTAAGCACAGGGAAATATCTGCTTCTAAATCCAAAACGCAGCTATCTAACAGAACGGTTGTCAATGTGTGCACTCAACTTCCAGAGTTAAACCCGTGTGTGGATTCAGCAGTCTGCAAACACTTTCTCTGCAGAGTCCCAAGACAGGCGTTTTCAGCCCATTACCGGCATATGGAAGAAACAGCAGTAAGCACAGGGAAATATCTGCTTCTAAATCCAAAACGCAGCTATCTAACAGAACGGTTGTCAATGTGTGCACTCAACTTCCAGAGTTAAACCCGTGTGTGGATTCAGCAGTCTGCAAACACTTTCTCTGCAGAGTCCCAAAACAGGCATTTTCAGCCCATTACCGGCATATGGAAGAAACAGCAGTAAGCACAGGGAAATATCTGCTTCTAAATCCAAAACGCAGCTATCTAACAGAACGGTTGTCAATGTGTGCACTCAACTTCCAGAGTTAAACCCGTGTGTGGATTCAGCAGTCTGCAAACACTTTCTCTGCAGAGTCCCAAAACAGGCGTTTTCAGCCCATTACCGGCATATGGAAGAAACAGCAGTAAGCACAGGGAAATATCTGCTTCTAAATCCAAAACGCAGCTATCTAACAGAACGGTTGTCAATGTGTGCACTCAACTTCCAGAGTTAAACCCGTGTGTGGATTCAGCAGTCTGCAAACACTTTCTCTGCAGAGTCCCAAAACAGGCGTTTTCAGCCCATTACCGGCATATGGAAGAAACAGCAGTAAGCACAGGGAAATATCTGCTTCTAAATCCAAAACGCAGCTATCTAACAGAACGGTTGTCAATGTGTGCACTCAACTTCCAGAGTTAAACCCGTGTGTGGATTCAGCAGTCTGCAAACACTTTCTGTGCAGAGTCCCAAAACAGGCATTTTCAGCCCATTACCGGCCTATGGAAGAAACAGCAGTAAGCACAGGGAAATATCTGCTTCTAAATCCAAAACGCAGCTATCTAACAGAACGGATGTCAATGTGTGCACTCAACTTCCAGAGTTAAACCCGTGTGTGGATTCAGCAGTCTGCAAACACTTTCTCTGCAGAGTCCCAAGACAGGCGTTTTCAGCCCATTACCGGCATATGGAAGAAACAGCAGTAAGCACAGGGAAATATCTGCTTCTAAATCCAAAACGCAGCTATCTAACAGAACGGTTGTCAATGTGTGCACTCAACTTCCAGAGTTAAACCCGTGTGTGGATTCAGCAGTCTGCAAACACTTTCTCTGCAGAGTCCCAAAACAGGCATTTTCAGCCCATTACCGGCATATGGAAGAAACAGCAGTAAGCACAGGGAAATATCTGCTTCTAAATCCAAAACGCAGCTATCTAACAGAACGGTTGTCAATGTGTGCACTCAACTTCCAGAGTTAAACCCGTGTGTGGATTCAGCAGTCTGCAAACACTTTCTCTGCAGAGTCCCAAAACAGGCGTTTTCAGCCCATTACCGGCATATGGAAGAAACAGCAGTAAGCACAGGGAAATATCTGCTTCTAAATCCAAAACGCAGCTATCTAACAGAACGGTTGTCAATGTGTTCACTCAACTTCCAGAGTTAAACCCGTGTGTGGATTCAGCAGTCTGCAAACACTTTCTGTGCAGAGTCCCAAGACAGGCATTTTCAGCCCATTACCGGCATATGGAAGAAACAGCAGTAAGCACAGGGAAATATCTGCTTCTAAATCCAAAAAGCAGCTATCTAACAGAACGGTTGACAATGTGTGCACTCAACTTCCAGAGTTAAACCCGTGTGTGGATTCAGCAGTCGGCAAACACTTTCTCTGCAGAGTCCCAAAACAGGCGTTTTCAGCCCATTACCGGCATATGGAAGAAACAGCAGTAAGCACAGGGAAATATCTGCTTCTAAATCCAAAACCCAGCTATCTAACAGAACGGTTGTCAATGTGTGCACTCAACTTCCAGAGTTAAACCCCTGTGTGGATTCAGCAGTCTGCAAACACTTTCTCTGCAGAGTCCCAAAACAGGCGTTTTCAGCCCATTACCGGCATATGGAAGAAACAGCAGTAAGCACAGGGAAATATCTGCTTCTAAATCCAAAACGCAGCTATCTAACAGAACGGTGGTCAATGTGTGCACTCAACTTCCAGAGTTAAACCCGTGTGTGGATTCAGCAGTCTGCAAACACTTTCTCTGCAGAGTCCCAAAACAGGGGTTTTCAGCCCATTACCGGCATATGGAAGAAACAGCAGTAAGCACAGGGAAATATCTGCTTCTAAATCCAAAACGCAGCTATCTAACAGAACGGTTGTCAATGTGTGCACTCAACTTCCAGAGTTAAACCCGTGTGTGGATTCAGCAGTCTGCAAACACTTTCTCTGCAGAGTCCCAAAACAGGCGTTTTCAGCCCATTACCGTCATACGGAAGAAACAGCTGTAAGCACAGGGAAATATCTGCTTCTAAATCCAAAACGCAGCTACCTAACAGAACGGTTGTCAATGTGTGCACTCAACTTCCAGAGTTAAACCCGTGTGTGGATTCAGCAGTCTGCAAACACTTTCTCTGCAGAGTCCCAAAACAGGCGTTTTCAGCCCATTACCGGCATATGGAAGAAACAGCAGTAAGCACAGGGAAATATCTGCTTCTAAATCCAAAACGCAGCTACCTAACAGAACGGTTGTCAATGTGGGCACTCAACTTCCAGAATGAAACCCGTGTGTGGATTCAGCAGTCTGCAAACTCTTTCTCTGCAGAGTCCCAAAACAGGTGTTTTCAGCCCATTACCGGCATATGGAAGAAACAGCAGTAAGCACAGGGAAATATCTGCTTCTAAATCCAAAATGCAGCTATCTAACAGAACGGTTCTCAATGTGTGCATTCAACTTCCAGAGTTAAACCGGTGTGTGGATTCAGCAGTCTGCAAACACTTTCTGTGCAGAGTCCCAAGACAGGCGTTTTCAGCCCTTTACCGGCATATGGAAGAAACAGCAGTAAGCACAGGGAAATATCTGCTTCTAAATCCAAAACGCAGCTATCTAACAGAACGGTTGTCAATGCGTGCACTCAACTTCCAGAGTTAAACCCGTGTGTGGATTCAGCAGTCTGCAAACACTTTCTCTGCAGAGTCCCAAAACAGGCGTTTTCAGCCCATTACCGGCATATGGAAGAAACAGCAGTAAGCACAGGGAAATATCTGCTTCTAAATCCAAAACGCAGCTATCTAACAGAACGGTTGTCAATGTGTGCACTCAACTTCCAGAGTTAAACCCGTGTGTGGATTCAACAATCTGCAAACACTTTGTCTGCAGAGTCCCAAAACAGGCGTTTTCAGCCCATTACCGTCATACGGAAGAAACAGCTGTAAGCACAGGGAAATATCTGCTTCTAAATCCAAAACGCAGCTACCTAACAGAACGGTTGTCAATGTGTGCACTCAACTTCCAGAGTTAAACCCGTGTGTGGATTCAGCAGTCTGCAAACACTTTCTCTGCAGAGTCCCAAAACAGGCGTTTTCAGCCCATTACCGGCATATGGAAGAAACAGCAGTAAGCACAGGGAAATATCTGCTTCTAAATCCAAAACGCAGCTACCTAACAGAACGGTTGTCAATGTGGGCACTCAACTTTCAGAATGAAACCCGTGTGTGGATTCAGCAGTCTGCAAATTCTTTCTCTGCAGAGTCCCAAAACAGGTGTTTTCAGCCCATTACCGGCATATGGAAGAAACAGCAGTAAGCACAGGGAAATATCTGCTTCTAAATCCAAAATGCAGCTATCTAACAGAACGGTTCTCAATGTGTGCACTCAACTTCCAGAGTTAAACCCGTGTGTGGATTCAGCAGTCTGCAAACACTTTCTGTGCAGAGTCCCAAGACAGGCGTTTTCAGCCCTTTACCGGCATATGGAAGAAACAGCAGTAAGCACAGGGAAATATCTGCTTCTAAATCCAAAACGCAGCTATCTAACAGAATGGTTGTCATTGTGTGCACTCAACTTCCAGAGTTAAACCCGTGTGTGGATTCAGCAGTCTGCAAACACTTTCTCTGCAGAGTCCCAAAACAGGCGTTTTCAGCCCATTACCGGCATATGGAAGAAACAGCAGTAAGCACAGGGAAATATCTGCTTCTAAATCCAAAACGCAGCTATCTAACAGAACGGTTGTCAATGTCTGCACTCAACTTCCAGAGTTAAACCCGTGTGTGGATTCAGCAGTCTGCAAACACTTTCTCTGCAGAGTCCCAAAACAGGCGTTTTCAGCCCATTACCGGCATATGGAAGAAACAGCAGTAAGCACAGGGAAATATCTGCTTCTAAATCCAAAACGCAGCTATCTAACAGAACGGTTGTCAATGTGTGCACTCAACTTCCAGAGTTAAACCCGTGTGTGGATTCAGCAGTCTGCAAACACTTTCTCTGCAGAGTCCCAAAACAGGCGTTTTCAGCCCATTACCGGCATATGGAAGAAACAGAAGTAAGCACAGGGAAATATCTGCTTCTAAATCCAAAACGCAGCTATCTAACAGAACGGTTGTCAATGTGTGCACTCAACTTCCAGAGTTAAACCCGTGTGTGGATTCAGCAGTCTGAAAACACTTTCTCTGCAGAGTCCCAAAACAGGCGTTTTCAGCCCATTACCGGCATATGGAAGAAACAGCAGTAAGCACAGGGAAATATCTGCTTCTAAATCCAAAACGCAGCTACCTAACAGAACGGTTGTCAATGTGTGCACTCAACTTCCAGAGTTAAACCCGTGTGTGGATTCAGCAGTCTGCAAACACTTTCTCTGCAGAGTCCCAAAACAGGCGTTTTCAGCCCATTACCGGCATATGGAAGAAACAGCAGTAAGCACAGGGAAATATCTGCTTCTAAATCCAAAACGCAGCTATCTAACAGAACGGTTGTCAATGTGTGCACTCAACTTCCAGACTTAAACCCGTGTGTGGATTCAGCAGTCTGCAAACACTTTCTGTGCAGAGTCCCAAAACAGGCGTTTTCAGCCCATTACCTGCCTATGGAAGAAACAGCAGTAAGCACAGGGAAATATCTGCTTCTAAATCCAAAACGCAGCTATCTAACAGAACGGTTGTCAATGTGTGCACTCAACTTCCAGAGTTAAACCCGTGTGTGGATTCAGCAGTCTGCAAACACTTTCTCTGCAGAGTCCCAAGACAGGCGTTTTCAGCCCATTACCGGCATATGGAAGAAACAGCAGTAAGCACAGGGAAATATCTGCTTCTAAATCCAAAACGCAGTTATCTAACAGAACGGTTGTCAATGTGTGCACTCAACTTCCAGAGTTAAACCCGTGTGTGGATTCAGCAGTCTGCAAACACTTTCTGTGCAGAGTCCCAAAACAGGCGTTTTCAGCCCATTAACGGCATATGGAAGAAACAGCAGTAAGCACAGGGAAATATCTGCTTCTAAATCCAAAACGCAGCTATCTAACAGAACGGTTGTCAATGTGGGCACTCAACTTCCAGAGTTAAACCCGTGTGTGGATTCAGCAGTCTGCAAACACTTTCTCTGCAGTGTCCCAAAACAGCCGTTCTCAGCCCATTATCGGCATAAGGAAGAAACAGCAGTAAGCACAGGGAAATATCTGCTTCTAAATCCAAAACGCAGCTATCTAACAGAACGGTTGTCAATGTGTGCACTCAACTTCCAGAGTTAAACCCGTGTGTGGATTCAGCAGTCTGCAAACACTTTCTCTGCAGAGTCCCAAAACAGGCGTTTTCAGCCCATTACCGGCATATGAAAGAAACAGCAGTAAGAACAGGGAAATATCTGCTTCTAAATCCAAAACGCAGCTTTCTAACAGAACGGTTGTCAATGTGTGCACTCAACTTCCAGAGTTAAACCCGTGTGTGGATTCAGCAGTCTGCAAACACTTTCTCTGCAGAGTCCCAAAACAGGCGTTTTCAGCCCATTACCGGCATATGGAAGAAACAGCTGTAAGCACAGGGAAATATCTGCTTCTTAATCCAAAACGTAGCTACCTAACAGAACGGTTTTCAATGTGTGCACTCAACTTCCAGAGTTAAACCCGTGTGTGGATTCAGCAGTCTGCAAACACTTTCTCTGCAGAGTCCCAAAACAGGCGTTTTCAGCCCATTACCGGAATATGGAAGAAACAGCAGTAAGCACAGGGAAATATCTGCTTCTAAATCCAAAACGCAGTTATCTAACAGCACGGTTGTCAATGTGTGCACTCAACTTCCAGAGTTAAACCCGTGTGTGGATTCAGCAGTCTGCAAACACTTTCTGTGCAGAGTCCCAAGACAGGCGTTTTCAGCCCATTACCGGCATAAGGAAGAAACAGCAGTAAGCAAAGGGAAATATATGCTTCTAAATCCAAAACGCAGCTATCTAACAGAACTGTTGTCAATGTGTGCACTCAACTTGCAGAGTTAAACCCGTGTGTGGATTCAGCAGTCTGCAAACACTTTCTGTGCAGAGTCCCAAAACAGGCGTTTTCAGCCCATTACCGGCATATGGAAGAAACAGCAGTAAGCACTGGGAAATATCTGCTTCTAAATCGAAAACGCAGCTATCTAACAGAACGGTTGTCAATGTGTGCACTCCACTTCCAGAGTTAAACCCGTGTGTGGATTCAGCAGTCTGCAAACACTTTCTCTGCAGAGTCCCAAAACAGGCGTTTTCAGCCCATTACCGGCATATGGAAGAAACAGCAGTAAGCACAGGGAAATATCTGCTTCTAAATCCAAAACGCAGCTATCTAACACAACGGTTGTCAATGTGTGCACTCAACTTCCAGAGTTAAACCCGTGTGTGGATTCAGCAGTCTGCAAACACTTTCTCTGCAGAGTCCCAAGACAGGCGTTTTCAGCCCATTACCGGCATATGGAAGAAACAGCAGTAAGCACAGGGAAATATCTGCTTCTAAATCCAAAACGCAGCTATCTAACAGAACGGTTGTCAATGTGTGCACTCAACTTCCAGAGTTAAACCCGTGTGTGGATTCAGCAGTCTGCAAACACTTTCTCTGCAGAGTCCCAAAACAGGCATTTTCAGCCCATTACCGGCATATGGAAGAAACAGCAGTAAGCACAGGGAAATATCTGCTTCTAAATCCAAAACGCAGCTATCTAACGGAACGGTTGTCAATGTGTGCACTCAACTTCCAGAGTTAAACCCGTGTGTGGATTCAGCAGTCTGCAAACACTTTCTCTGCAGAGTCCCAAAACAGGCGTTTTCAGCCCATTACCGGCATATGGAAGAAACAGCAGTAAGCACAGGGAAATATCTGCTTCTAAATCCAAAACGCAGCTATCTAACAGAACGGTTGTCAATGTGTTCACTCAACTTCCAGAGTTAAACCCGTGTGTGGATTCAGCAGTCTGCAAACACTTTCTGTGCAGAGTCCCAAGACAGGCATTTTCAGCCCATTACCGGCATATGGAAGAAACAGCAGTAAGCCCAGGGAAATATCTGCTTCTAAATCCAAAAAGCAGCTATCTAACAGAACGGTTGACAATGTGTGCACTCAACTTCCAGAGTTAAACCCGTGTGTGGATTCAGCAGTCGGCAAACACTTTCTCTGCAGAGTCCCAAAACAGGCGTTTTCAGCCCATTACCGGCATATGGAAGAAACAGCAGTAAGCACAGGGAAATATCTGCTTCTAAATCCAAAACCCAGCTATCTAACAGAACGGTTGTCAATGTGTGCACTCAACTTCCAGAGTTAAACCCGTGTGTGGATTCAGCAGTCTGCAAACACTTTATCTGCAGAGTCCCAAAACAGGCGTTTTCAGCCCATTACCGGCATATGGAAGAAACAGCAGTAAGCACAGGGAAATATCTGCTTCTAAATCCAAAACGCAGCTATCTAACAGAACGGTGGTCAATGTGTGCACTCAACTTCCAGAGTTAAACCCGTGTGTAGATTCAGCAGTCTGCAAACACTTTCTCTGCAGAGTCCCAAAACAGGGGTTTTCAGCCCATTACCGGCATATGGAAGAAACAGCAGTAAGCACAGGGAAATATCTGCTTCTAAATCCAAAACGCAGCTATCTAACAGAACGGTTGTCAATGTGTGCACTCAACTTCCAGAGTTAAACCCGTGTGTGGATTCAGCAATCTGCAAACAATTTCTCTGCAGAGTCCCAAAACAGGCGTTTTCAGCCCATTACCGTCATACGGAAGAAACAGCTGTAAGCACAGGGAAATATCTGCTTCTAAATCCAAAACGCAGCTACCTAACAGAACGGTTGTCAATGTGTGCACTCAACTTCCAGAGTTAAACCCGTGTGTGGATTCAGCAGTCTGCAAACACTTTCTCTGCAGAGTCCCAAAACAGGCGTTTTCAGCCCATTACCGGCATATGGAAGAAACAGCAGTAAGCACAGGGAAATATCTGCTTCTAAATCCAAAACGCAGCTACCTAACAGAACGGTTGTCAATGTGGGCACTCAACTTCCAGAATGAAACCCGTGTGTGGATTCAGCAGTCTGCAAACTCTTTCTCTGCAGAGTCCCAAAACAGGTGTTTTCAGCCCATTACCGGCATATGGAAGAAACAGCAGTAAGCACAGGGAAATATCTGCTTCTAAATCCAAAATGCAGCTATCTAACAGAACGGTTCTCAATGTGTGCATTCAACTTCCAGAGTTAAACCGGTGTGTAGATTCAGCAGTCTGCAAACACTTTATGTGCAGAGTCCCAAGACAGGCGTTTTCAGCCCTTTACCGGCATATGGAAGAAACAGCAGTAAGCACAGGGAAATATCTGCTTCTAAATCCAAAACGCAGCTATCTAACAGAACGGTTGTCAATGTGTGCACTCAACTTCCAGAGTTAAACCCGTGTGTGGATTCAGCAGTCTGCAAACACTTTCTCTGCAGAGTCCCAAAACAGGCGTTTTCAGCCCATTACCGGCATATGGAAGAAACAGCAGTAAGCACAGGGAAATATCTGCTTCTAAATCCAAAACGCAGCTATCTAACAGAACGGTTGTCAATGTGTGCACTCAACTTCCAGAGTTAAACCCGTGTGTGGATTCAGCAATCTGTAAACACTTTGTCTGCAGAGTCCCAAAACAGGCGTTTTCAGCCCATTACCGTCATACGGAAGAAACAGCTGTAAGCACAGGGAAATATCTGCTTCTAAATCCAAAACGCAGCTACCTAACAGAACGGTTGTCAATGTGTGCACTCAACTTCCAGAGGTAAACCCGTGTGTGGATTCAGCAGTCTGCAAACACTTTCTCTGCAGAGTCCCAAAACAGGCGTTTTCAGCCCATTACCGGCATATGGAAGAAACAGCAGTAAGCACAGGGAAATATCTGCTTCTAAATCCAAAACGCAGCTACCTAACAAACGGTTGTCAATGTGGGCACTCAACTTCCAGAATGAAACCCGTGTGTGGATTCAGCAGTCTGCAAATTCTTTCTCTGCAGAGTCCCAAAACAGGTGTTTTCAGCCCATTACCGGCATAAGGAAGAAACAGCAGTAAGCACAGGGAAATATCTGCTTCTAATTCCAAAATGCAGCTATCTAACAGAACGGTTCTCAATGTGTGCACTCAACTTCCAGAGTTAAACCCGTGTGTGGATTCAGCAGTCTGCAAACACTTTCTGTGCAGAGTCCCAAGACAGGCGTTTTCAGCCCTTTACCGGCATATGGAAGAAACAGCAGTAAGCACAGGGAAATATCTGCTTCTAAATCCAAAACGCAGCTATCTAACAGAATGGTTGTCATTGTGTGCACTCAACTTCCAGAGTTAAACCCGTGTGTGGATTCAGCAGTCTGCAAACACTTTCTCTGCAGAGTCCCAAAACA
This sequence comes from Aotus nancymaae, assembly GCF_030222135.1. Lineage (NCBI taxonomy): Eukaryota > Metazoa > Chordata > Mammalia > Primates > Aotidae > Aotus > Aotus nancymaae. Next base: position 63,349 of record NW_026989318.1, read on the forward strand.
GGCGTTTTCAGCCCATTACCGGCATATGGAAGAAACAGCAGTAAGCACAGGGAAATATCTGCTTCTAAATCCAAAACGCAGCTATCTAACAGAACGGTTGTCAATGTGTGCACTCAACTTCCAGAGTTAAACCAGTGTGTGGATTCAGCAGTCTGCAAACACTTTCTCTGCAGAGTCCCAAAACAGGCGTTTTCAGCCCATTACCGGCATATGGAAGAAACAGCAGTAAGCACAGGGAAATATCTGCTTCTAAATCCAAAACGCAGCTATCTAACAGAACGGTTGTCAATGTGTGCACTCAACTTCCAGAGTTAAACCCGTGTGTGGATTCAGCAGTCTGCAAACACATTCTCTGCAGAGTCCCAAAACAGGCGTTTTCAGCCCATTACCGGCATATGGAAGAAACAGCAGTAAGCACAGGGAAATATCTGCTTCTAAATCCAAAACGCAGCTATCTAACAGAACGGTTGTCAATGTGTGCACTCAACTTCCAGAGTTAAACCCGTGTGTGGATTCAGCAATCTGCAAACACTTTGTCTGCAGAGTCCCAAAACAGGCGTTTTCAGCCCATTACCGTCATACGGAAGAAACAGCTGTAAGCACAGGGAAATATCTGCTTCTAAATCCAAAACGCAGCTACCTAACAGAACGGTTGTCAATGTGTGCACTCAACTTCCAGAGTTAAACCCGTGTGTGGATTCAGCAGTCTGCAAACACTTTCTCTGCAGAGTCCCAAAACAGGCGTTTTCAGCCCATTACCGGCATATGGAAGAAACAGCAGTAAGCACAGGGAAATATCTGCTTCTAAATCCAAAACGCAGCTACCTAACAGAACGGTTGTCAATGTGGGCACTCAACTTTCAGAATGAAACCCGTGTGTGGATTCAGCAGTCTGCAAATTCTTTCTCTGCAGAGTCCCAAAACAGGTGTTTTCAGCCCATTACCGGCATATGGAAGAAACAGCAGTAAGCACAGGGAAATATCTGCTTCTAAATCCAAAATGCAGCTATCTAACAGAACGGTTCTCAATGTGTGCACTCAACTTCCAGAGTTAAACCCGTGTGTGGATTCAGCAGTCTGCAAACACTTTCTGTGCAGAGTCCCAAGACAGGCGTTTTCAGCCCTTTACCGGCATATGGAAGAAACAGCAGTAAGCACAGGGAAATATCTGCTTCTAAATCCAAAACGCAGCTATCTAACAGAATGGTTGTCATTGTGTGCACTCAACTTCCAGAGTTAAACCCGTGTGTGGATTCAGCAGTCTGCAAACACTTTCTCTGCAGAGTCCCAAAACAGGCGTTTTCAGCCCATTACCGGCATATGGAAGAAACAGCAGTAAGCACAGGGAAATATCTGCTTCTAAATCCAAAACGCAGCTATCTAACAGAACGGTTGTCAATGTCTGCACTCAACTTCCAGAGTTAAACCCGTGTGTGGATTCAGCAGTCTGCAAACACTTTCTCTGCAGAGTCCCAAAACAGGCGTTTTCAGCCCATTACCGGCATATGGAAGAAACAGCAGTAAGCACAGGGAAATATCTGCTTCTAAATCCAAAACGCAGCTATCTAACAGAACGGTTGTCAATGTGTGCACTCAACTTCCAGAGTTAAACCCGTGTGTGGATTCAGCAGTCTGCAAACACTTTCTCTGCAGAGTCCCAAAACAGGCGTTTTCAGCCCATTACCGGCATATGGAAGAAACAGAAGTAAGCACAGGGAAATATCTGCTTCTAAATCCAAATCGCAGCTATCTAACAGAACGGTTGTCAATGTGGGCACTCAACTTTCAGAATGAAACCCGTGTGTGGATTCAGCAGTCTGCAAATTCTTTCTCTGCAGAGTCCCAAAACAGGTGTTTTCAGCCCATTACCGGCATATGGAAGAAACAGCAGTAAGCACAGGGAAATATCTGCTTCTAAATCCAAAATGCAGCTATCTAACAGAACGGTTCTCAATGTGTGCACTCAACTTCCAGAGTTAAACCCGTGTGTGGATTCAGCAGTCTGCAAACACTTTCTGTGCAGAGTCCCAAGACAGGCGTTTTCAGCCCTTTACCGGCATATGGAAGAAACAGCAGTAAGCACAGGGAAATATCTGCTTCTAAATCCAAAACGCAGCTATCTAACAGAATGGTTGTCATTGTGTGCACTCAACTTCCAGAGTTAAACCCGTGTGTGGATTCAGCAGTCTGCAAACACTTTCTCTGCAGAGTCCCAAAACAGGCGTTTTCAGCCCATTACCGGCATATGGAAGAAACAGCAGTAAGCACAGGGAAATATCTGCTTCTAAATCCAAAACGCAGCTATCTAACAGAACGGTTGTCAATGTCTGCACTCAACTTCCAGAGTTAAACCCGTGTGTGGATTCAGCAGTCTGCAAACACTTTCTCTGCAGAGTCCCAAAACAGGCGTTTTCAGCCCATTACCGGCATATGGAAGAAACAGCAGTAAGCACAGGGAAATATCTGCTTCTAAATCCAAAACGCAGCTATCTAACAGAACGGTTGTCAATGTGTGCACTCAACTTCCAGAGTTAAACCCGTGTGTGGATTCAGCAGTCTGCAAACACTTTCTCTGCAGAGTCCCAAAACAGGCGTTTTCAGCCCATTACCGGCATATGGAAGAAACAGAAGTAAGCACAGGGAAATATCTGCTTCTAAATCCAAAACGCAGCTATCTAACAGAACGGTTGTCAATGTGTGCACTCAACTTCCAGAGTTAAACCCGTGTGTGGATTCAGCAGTCTGAAAACACTTTCTCTGCAGAGTCCCAAAACAGGCGTTTTCAGCCCATTACCGGCATATGGAAGAAACAGCAGTAAGCACAGGGAAATATCTGCTTCTAAATCCAAAACGCAGCTACCTAACAGAACGGTTGTCAATGTGTGCACTCAACTTCCAGAGTTAAACCCGTGTGTGGATTCAGCAGTCTGCAAACACTTTCTCTGCAGAGTCCCAAAACAGGCGTTTTCAGCCCATTACCGGCATATGGAAGAAACAGCAGTAAGCACAGGGAAATATCTGCTTCTAAATCCAAAACGCAGCTATCTAACAGAACGGTTGTCAATGTGTGCACTCAACTTCCAGACTTAAACCCGTGTGTGGATTCAGCAGTCTGCAAACACTTTCTGTGCAGAGTCCCAAAACAGGCGTTTTCAGCCCATTACCTGCCTATGGAAGAAACAGCAGTAAGCACAGGGAAATATCTGCTTCTAAATCCAAAACGCAGCTATCTAACAGAACGGTTGTCAATGTGTGCACTCAACTTCCAGAGTTAAACCCGTGTGTGGATTCAGCAGTCTGCAAACACTTTCTCTGCAGAGTCCCAAGACAGGCGTTTTCAGCCCATTACCGGCATATGGAAGAAACAGCAGTAAGCACAGGGAAATATCTGCTTCTAAATCCAAAACGCAGTTATCTAACAGAACGGTTGTCAATGTGTGCACTCAACTTCCAGAGTTAAACCCGTGTGTGGATTCAGCAGTCTGCAAACACTTTCTGTGCAGAGTCCCAAAACAGGCGTTTTCAGCCCATTAACGGCATATGGAAGAAACAGCAGTAAGCACAGGGAAATATCTGCTTCTAAATCCAAAACGCAGCTATCTAACAGAACGGTTGTCAATGTGGGCACTCAACTTCCAGAGTTAAACCCGTGTGTGGATTCAGCAGTCTGCAAACACTTTCTCTGCAGTGTCCCAAAACAGGCGTTCTCAGCCCATTATCGGCATAAGGAAGAAACAGCAGTAAGCACAGGGAAATATCTGCTTCTAAATCCAAAACGCAGCTATCTAACAGAACGGTTGTCAATGTGTGCACTCAACTTCCAGAGTTAAACCCGTGTGTGGATTCAGCAGTCTGCAAACACTTTCTCTGCAGAGTCCCAAAACAGGCGTTTTCAGCCCATTACCGGCATATGAAAGAAACAGCAGTAAGAACAGGGAAATATCTGCTTCTAAATCCAAAACGCAGCTTTCTAACAGAACGGTTGTCAATGTGTGCACTCAACTTCCAGAGTTAAACCCGTGTGTGGATTCAGCAGTCTGCAAACACTTTCTCTGCAGAGTCCCAAAACAGGCGTTTTCAGCCCATTACCGGCATATGGAAGAAACAGCTGTAAGCACAGGGAAATATCTGCTTCTTAATCCAAAACGCAGCTACCTAACAGAACGGTTTTCAATGTGTGCACTCAACTTCCAGAGTTAAACCCGTGTGTGGATTCAGCAGTCTGCAAACACTTTCTCTGCAGAGTCCCAAAACAGGCGTTTTCAGCCCATTACCGGAATATGGAAGAAACAGCAGTAAGCACAGGGAAATATCTGCTTCTAAATCCAAAACGCAGTTATCTAACAGCACGGTTGTCAATGTGTGCACTCAACTTCCAGAGTTAAACCCGTGTGTGGATTCAGCAGTCTGCAAACACTTTCTGTGCAGAGTCCCAAGACAGGCGTTTTCAGCCCATTACCGGCATAAGGAAGAAACAGCAGTAAGCAAAGGGAAATATATGCTTCTAAATCCAAAACGCAGCTATCTAACAGAACGGTTGTCAATGTGTGCACTCCACTTCCAGAGTTAAACCCGTGTGTGGATTCAGCAGTCTGCAAACACTTTCTCTGCAGAGTCCCAAAACAGGCGTTTTCAGCCCATTACCGGCATATGGAAGAAACAGCAGTAAGCACAGGGAAATATCTGCTTCTAAATCCAAAACGCAGCTATCTAACACAACGGTTGTCAATGTGTGCACTCAACTTCCAGAGTTAAACCCGTGTGTGGATTCAGCAGTCTGCAAACACTTTCTCTGCAGAGTCCCAAGACAGGCGTTTTCAGCCCATTACCGGCATATGGAAGAAACAGCAGTAAGCACAGGGAAATATCTGCTTCTAAATCCAAAACGCAGCTATCTAACAGAACGGTTGTCAATGTGTGCACTCAACTTCCAGAGTTAAACCCGTGTGTGGATTCAGCAGTCTGCAAACACTTTCTCTGCAGAGTCCCAAAACAGGCATTTTCAGCCCCATTACCGGCATATGGAAGAAACAGCAGTAAGCACAGGGAAATATCTGCTTCTAAATCCAAACGCAGCTATCTAACGGAACGGTTGTCAATGTGTGCACTCAACTTCCAGAGTTAAACCCGTGTGTGGATTCAGCAGTCTGCAAACACTTTCTCTGCAGAGTCCCAAAACAGGCGTTTTCAGCCCATTACCGGCATATGGAAGAAACAGCAGTAAGCACAGGGAAATATCTGCTTTCTAAATCCAAAACGCAGCTATCTAACAGAACGGTTGTCAATGTGTTCACTCAACTTCCAGAGTTAAACCCGTGTGTGGATTCAGCAGTCTGCAAACACTTTCTGTGCAGAGTCCCAAGACAGGCATTTCAGCCCATTACCGGCATATGGAAGAAACAGCAGTAAGCCCAGGGAAATATCTGCTTCTAAATCCAAAAAGCAGCTATTCTAACAGAACGGTTGACAATGTGTGCACTCAACTTCCAGAGTTAAACCCGTGTGTGGATTCAGCAGTCGGCAAACACTTTCTCTGCAGAGTCCCAAAACAGGCGTTTTCAGCCCATTACCGGCATATGGAAGAACAGCAGTAAGCACAGGGAAATATCTGCTTCTAAATCCAAAACCCAGCTATCTAACAGAACGGTTGTCAATGTGTGCACTCAACTTCCAGAGTTAAACCCGTGTGTGGATTCAGCAGTCTGCAAACACTTTATCTGCAGAGTCCCAAAACAGGCGTTTTCAGCCCATTACCGGCATATGGAAGAAACAGCAGTAAGCACAGGGAAATATCTGCTTCTAAATCCAAAACGCAGCTATCTAACAGAACGGTGGTCAATGTGTGCACTCAACTTCCAGAGTTAAACCCGTGTGTGGATTCAGCAGTCTGCAAACACTTTCTCTGCAGAGTCCCAAAACAGGGGTTTTTCAGCCCATTACCGGCATATGGAAGAAACAGCAGTAGCACAGGGAAATATCTGCTTCTAAATCCAAAACGCAGCTATCTAACAGAACGGTTGTCCATGTGTGCACTCAACTTCCAGAGTTAAACCCGGTGTGTGGATTCAGCAATCTGCAAACAATTTCTCTGCAGAGTCCCAAAACAGGCGTTTTCAGCCCATTACCGTCATACGGAAGAAACAGCTGTAAGCACAGGGAAATATCTGCTTCTAAATCCAAAACGCAGCTACCTAACAGAACGGTTGTCAATGTGTGCACTCAACTTCCAGAGTTAAACCCGTGGTGTGGATTCAGCAGTCTGCAAACACTTTCTCTGCAGAGTCCCAAAACAGGCGTTTTCAGCCCATTACCGGCATATGGAAGAAACAGCAGTAAGCACAGGGAAATATCTGCTTCTAAATCCAAAACGCAGGCTACCTAACAGAACGGTTGTCAATGTGGGCACTCAACTTCCAGAATGAAACCCGTGTGTGGATTCAGCAGTCTGCAAACTCTTTCTCTGCAGAGTCCCAAAACAGGTGTTTTCAGCCCATTTACCGGCATATGGAAGAAACAGCAGTAAGCACAGGGAAATATCTGCTTCTAAATCCAAAATGCAGCTATCTAACAGAACGGTTCTCAATGTGTGCATTCAACTTCCAGAGTTAAACCGGTTGTGTGGATTCAGCAGTCTGCAAACACTTTATGTGCAGAGTCCCAAGACAGGCGTTTTCAGCCCCTTTACCGGCATATGGAAGAAACAGCCAGTAAGCACAGGGAAATATCTGCTTCTAAATCCAAAACGCAGCTATCTAACAGAACGGTTGTCAATGTGTGCACTCAACTTCCAGAGTTAAACCCGTGTGTGGATTCAGCAGTCTAGCAAACACTTTCTCTGCAGAGTCCCAAAACAGGCGTTTTCAGTCCAATACCGGCATATGGAAGAAACAGCAGTAAGCACAGGGAAATATCTGCTTCTAAATCCAAAAACGCAGCTATCTAACAGAACGGTTGTCAATGTGTGCACTCAACTTCCAGAGTTAAACCCGTGTGTGGATTCAGCAATCTGCAAACACTTTGTCTGCAGAGTCCCAAAACAGGCGTTTTCAGCCATTACCGTCATACGGAAGAAACAGCTGTAAGCACAGGAAATATCTGCTTCTAAATCCAAAACGCAGCTACCTAACAGAACGGTTGTCAATGTGTGCCACTCAACTTCCAGAGTTAAACCCGTGTGTGGATTCCGCAGTCTGCAAACACTTTCTCTGCAGAGTCCCAAAACAGGCCGT
>NW_026989319.1:0-77159 GCF_030222135.1 Aotus nancymaae
GGTAATGGGCTGAAAACGCCTGTTTTGGGACACTGCAGAGAAAGTCTCTGCAGACTGCTGAATCCACACACGGGTTTAACTCTGGAAGTTGAGTGCACACATTGACAACCGTTCTGTTAGATAGCTGCGTTTTGGATTTAGAAGCAGATATTTCCCTGTGCTTACTGCTGTTTCTTCCATATGCCGGTAATGGGCTGAAAACGCCTGTTTTGGGACTCTGCAGAGAAAGTCTCTGCAGACTGCTGAATCCACACACGGGTTTAACTCTGGAAGTTGAGTGCACACATTGACAACCGTTCTGTTAGATAGCTGCGTTTTGGATTTAGAAGCAGATATTTCCCTGTGCTTACTGCTGTTTCTTCCCTATGCCGGTAATGGACTGAAAACGCCTGTTTTGGGACTCTGCAGAGAAAGTCTCTGCAGACTGCTGAATCCACACACGGGTTTAACTCTGGAAGTTGAGTGCACACATTGACAACCGTTCTGTTAGATAGCTGCGTTTTGGATTTAGAAGCAGATATTTCCCTGTGCTTACTGCTGTTTCTTCCATATGCCGGTAATGGGCTGAAAACGCCTGTTTTGGGACTCTGCAGAGAAAGTCTCTGCAGACTGCCGAATCCACACACGGGTTTAACTCTGGAAGTTGAGTGCACACATTGACAACCGTTCTGTTAGATAGCTGCGTTTTGGATTTAGAAGCAGATGTTTCCCTGTGCTTACTGCTGTTTCTTCCATATGCCGGTAATGGGCTGAAAACGCCTGTTTTGGGACTCTGCAGAGAAAGTGTTTGCAGACTCCTGAATCCACACACGGGATTAACTCTGGAAGTTGAGTGCACACATTGACAACCGTTCTGTTAGATAGCTGCGTTTTGGATTTAGAAGCAGATATTTCCCTGTGCTTACTGCTGTTTCTTCCCTATGCCGGTAATGGGCTGAAAACACCTGTTTTGGGACTCTGCAGAGAAAGTGTTTGCAGACTGCTGAATCCACACACGGGTTTAACTCTGGAAGTTGAGTGCACACATTGACAACCGTTCTGTTAGATAGCTGCGTTTTGGATTTAGAAGCAGATATTTCCCTGTGCTTACTGCTGTTTCTTCCATATGCCGGTAATGGGCTGAAAACGCCTGTTTTGGGACTCTGCAGAGAAAGTCTCTGCAGACTGCTGAATCCACACACGGGTTTAACTCTGGAAGTTGAGTGCACACATTGACAACCGTTCTGTTAGATAGCTGCGTTTTGGATTTAGAAGCAGATATTTCCCTGTGCTTACTGCTGTTTCTTCCATATGCTGGTAATGGGCTGAAAACGCCTGTTTTGGGACTCTGCAGAGAAAGTCTCTGCAGACTGCTGAATCCACACACGGGTTTAACTCTGGAAGTTGAGTGCACACATTGACAACCGTTCTGTTAGATAGCTGCGTTTTGGATTTAGAAGCAGATATTTCCCTGTGCTTACTGCTGTTTCTTCCATATGCCGGTAATGGGCTGAAAACGCCTGTTTTGGGACTCTGCAGAGAAAGTCTCTGCAGACTGCCGAATCCACACACGGGTTTAACTCTGGAAGTTGAGTGCACCCATTGACAACCGTTCTGTTAGATAGCTGCGTTTTGGATTTAGAAGCAGATATTTCCCTGTGCTTACTGCTGTTTCTTCCATATGCCGGTAATGGGCTGAAAACGCCTGTATTGGGACTCTGCAGAGAAAGTGTTTGCAGACTGCTGAATCCACACACGGGATTAACTCTGGAAGTTGAGTGCACACATTGACAACCGTTCTGTTAGATAGCTGCGTTTTGGATTTAGAAGCAGATATTTCCCTGTGCTTACTGCTGTTTCTTCCATATGCCGGTAATGGACTGAAAACGCCTGTTTTGGGACTCTGCAGAGAAAGTGTTTGCAGACTGCTGAATCCACACACGGGTTTAACTCTGGAAGTTGAGTGCACACATTGACAACCGTTCTGTTAGATAGCTGCGTTTTGGATTTAGAAGCAGATATTTCCCTGTGCTTACTGCTGTTTCTTCCATATGCCGGTAATGGGCTGAAAACGCCTGTTTTGGGACTCTGCAGAGAAAGTGTTTGCAGACTGCTGAATCCACACACGGGTTTAACTCTGGAAGTTGAGTGCACACATTGACAACCGTTCTGTTAGATAGCTGCGTTTTGGATTTAGAAGCAGATATTTCCCTGTGCTTACTGCTGTTTCTTCCATATGCCGGTAATGGGCTGAAAACGCCTGTTTTGGGACTCTGCAGAGAAAGTCTCTGCAGACTGCTGAATCCACACACGGGTTTAACTCTGGAAGTTGAGTGCACACATTGACAACCGTTCTGTTAGATAGCTGCGTTTTGGATTTAGAAGCAGATATTTCCCTGTGCTTACTGCTGTTTCTTCCATATGCCGGTAATGGGCTGAAAACGCCTGTTTTGGGACTCTGCAGAGAAAGTCTCTGCAGACTGCTGAATCCACACACGGGTTTAACTCTGGAAGTTGAGTGCACACATTGACAACCGTTCTGTTAGATAGCTGCGTTTTGGATTTAGAAGCAGATATTTCCCTGTGCTTACTGCTGTTTCTTCCATATGCCGGTAACGGGCTGAAAACGCCTGTTTTGGGACTCTGCAGAGAAAGTCTCTGCAGACTGCTGAATCCACACACGGGTTTAACTCTGGAAGTTGAGTGCACACATTGACAACCGTTCTGTTAGATAGCTGCGTTTTGGATTTAGAAGCAGATATTTCCCTGTGCTTACTGCTGTTTCTTCCATATGCCGGTAATGGGCTGAAAACGCCTGTTTTGGGACTCTGCAGAGAAAGTCTCTGCAGACTGCTGAATCCACACACGGGTTTAACTCTGGAAGTTGAGTGTACACATTGACAACCGTTCTGTTAGATAGCTGCGTTTTGGATTTAGAAGCAGATATTTCCCTGGGCTTACTGCTGTTTCTTCCGTATGCCGGTAATGGGCTGAAAACGCCTGTTTTGGGACTCTGCAGAGAAAGTGTTTGCAGACTGCTGAATCCACACACGGGTTTAACTCTGGAAGTTGAGTGCACACATTGACAACCGTTCTGTTAGATAGCTGCGTTTTGGATTTAGAAGCAGATATTTCCCTGTGCTTACTGCTGTTTCTTCCATATGCCGGTAATGGGCTGAAAATGCCTGTTTTGGGACTCTGCAGAGAAAGTCTCTGCAGACTGCTGAATCCACACATGGGTTTAACTCTGGAAGTTGAGTGCACACATTGACAACCGTTCTGTTAGATAGCTGCGTTTTGGATTTAGAAGCAGATATTTCCCTGTGCTTACTGCTGTTCCTTCCATATGCCGGTAATGGGCTGAAAACGCCTGTTTTGGGACTCTGCAGAGAAAGTCTCTGCAGACTGCTGAATCCACACACGGGTTTAACTCTGGAAGTTGAGTGCACACATTGACAACCGTTCTGTTAGATAGCTGCGTTTTGGATTTAGAAGCAGATATTTCCCTGTGCTTACTGCTGTTTCTTCCATATGCCGGTAATGGGCTGAAAACGCCTGTTTTGGGACTCTGCAGAGAAAGTCTCTGCAGACTGCTGAATCCACACACGGGTTTAACTCTGGAAGTTGAGTGCACACATTGACAACCGTTCTGTTAGATAGCTGCGTTTTGGATTTAGAAGCAGATATTTCCCTGTGCTTACTGCTGTTTCTTCCATATGCCGGTAATGGGCTGAAAATGCCTGTTTTGGGACTCTGCAGAGAAAGTCTCTGCAGACTGCTGAATCCACACACGGGTTTAACTCTGGAAGTTGAGTGCACACATTGACAACCGTTCTGTTAGATAGCTGCGTTTTGGATTTAGAAGCAGATATTTCCCTGTGCTTACTGCTGTTTCTTCCATATGCCGGTAATGGGCTGAAAACGCCTGATTTGGGACTCTGCAGAGAAAGTCTCTGCAGACTGCTGAATCCACACACGGGTTTAACTCTGGAAGTTGAGTGCACACATTGACAACCGTTCTGTTAGATAGCTGCGTTTTGGATTTAGAAGCAGATATTTCCCTGTGCTTACTGCTGTTTCTTCCATATGCCGGTAATGGGCTGAAAACGCCTGTTTTGGGACTCTGCAGAGAAAGTCTCTGCAGACTGCTGAATCCACACACGGGTTTAACTCTGGAAGTTGAGTGCACACATTGACAACCGTTCTGTTAGATAGCTGCGTTTTGGATTTAGAAGCAGATATTTCCCTGTGCTTACTGCTGTTTCTTCCATATGCCGGTAATGGGCTGAAAACGCCTGTTTTGGGACTCTGCAGAGAAAGTCTCTGCAGACTGCCGAATCCACACACGGGTTTAACTCTGGAAGTTGAGTGCACACATTGACAACCGTTCTGTTAGATAGCTGCGTTTTGGATTTAGAAGCAGATATTTCCCTGTGCTTACTGCTGTTTCTTCCATATGCCGGTAATGGGCTGAAAACGCCTGTTTTGGGACTCTGCAGAGAAAGTGTTTGCAGACTCCTGAATCCACACACGGGATTAACTCTGGAAGTTGAGTGCACACATTGACAACCGTTCTGTTAGATAGCTGCGTTTTGGATTTAGAAGCAGATATATCCCTGTGCTTACTGCTGTTTCTTCCATATGCCGGTAATGGGCTGAAAACGCCTGTTTTGGGACTCTGCAGAGAAAGTCTCTGCAGACTGCTGAATCCACACACGGGTTTAACTCTGGAAGTTGAGTGCACACATTGACAACCGTTCTGTTAGATAGCTGCGTTTTGGATTTAGAAGCAGATATTTCCCTGTGCTTACTGCTGTTTCTTCCATATGCCGGTAATGGGCTGAAAACGCCTGTTTTGGGACTCTGCAGAGAAAGTCTCTGCAGACTGCTGAATCCACACACGGGTTTAACTCTGGAAGTTGAGTGCACACATTGACAACCGTTCTGTTAGATAGCTGCGTTTTGGATTTAGAAGCAGATATTTCCCTGTGCTTACTGCTGTTTCTTCCATATGCCGGTAATGGGCTGAAAACGCCTGTTTTGGGACTCTGCAGAGAAAGTCTCTGCAGACTGCTGAATCCACACACGGGTTTAACTCTGGAAGTTGAGTGCACACATTGACAACCGTTCTGTTAGATAGCTGCGTTTTGGATTTAGAAGCAGATATTTCCCTGTGCTTACTGCTGTTTCTTCCATATGCCGGTAACGGGCTGAAAACGCCTGTTTTGGGACTCTGCAGAGAAAGTCTCTGCAGACTGCTGAATCCACACACGGGTTTAACTCTGGAAGTTGAGTGCACACATTGACAACCGTTCTGTTAGATAGCTGCGTTTTGGATTTAGAAGCAGATATTTCCCTGTGCTTACTGCTGTTTCTTCCATATGCCGGTAATGGGCTGAAAACGCCTGTTTTGGGACTCTGCAGAGAAAGTCTCTGCAGACTGCTGAATCCACACACGGGTTTAACTCTGGAAGTTGAGTGTACACATTGACAACCGTTCTGTTAGATAGCTGCGTTTTGGATTTAGAAGCAGATATTTCCCTGGGCTTACTGCTGTTTCTTCCGTATGCCGGTAATGGGCTGAAAACGCCTGTTTTGGGACTCTGCAGAGAAAGTGTTTGCAGACTGCTGAATCCACACACGGGTTTAACTCTGGAAGTTGAGTGCACACATTGACAACCGTTCTGTTAGATAGCTGCGTTTTGGATTTAGAAGCAGATATTTCCCTGTGCTTACTGCTGTTTCTTCCATATGCCGGTAATGGGCTGAAAATGCCTGTTTTGGGACTCTGCAGAGAAAGTCTCTGCAGACTGCTGAATCCACACATGGGTTTAACTCTGGAAGTTGAGTGCACACATTGACAACCGTTCTGTTAGATAGCTGCGTTTTGGATTTAGAAGCAGATATTTCCCTGTGCTTACTGCTGTTCCTTCCATATGCCGGTAATGGGCTGAAAACGCCTGTTTTGGGACTCTGCAGAGAAAGTCTCTGCAGACTGCTGAATCCACACACGGGTTTAACTCTGGAAGTTGAGTGCACACATTGACAACCGTTCTGTTAGATAGCTGCGTTTTGGATTTAGAAGCAGATATTTCCCTGTGCTTACTGCTGTTTCTTCCATATGCCGGTAATGGGCTGAAAACGCCTGTTTTGGGACTCTGCAGAGAAAGTCTCTGCAGACTGCTGAATCCACACACGGGTTTAACTCTGGAAGTTGAGTGCACACATTGACAACCGTTCTGTTAGATAGCTGCGTTTTGGATTTAGAAGCAGATATTTCCCTGTGCTTACTGCTGTTTCTTCCATATGCCGGTAATGGGCTGAAAATGCCTGTTTTGGGACTCTGCAGAGAAAGTCTCTGCAGACTGCTGAATCCACACACGGGTTTAACTCTGGAAGTTGAGTGCACACATTGACAACCGTTCTGTTAGATAGCTGCGTTTTGGATTTAGAAGCAGATATTTCCCTGTGCTTACTGCTGTTTCTTCCATATGCCGGTAATGGGCTGAAAACGCCTGATTTGGGACTCTGCAGAGAAAGTCTCTGCAGACTGCTGAATCCACACACGGGTTTAACTCTGGAAGTTGAGTGCACACATTGACAACCGTTCTGTTAGATAGCTGCGTTTTGGATTTAGAAGCAGATATTTCCCTGTGCTTACTGCTGTTTCTTCCATATGCCGGTAATGGGCTGAAAACGCCTGTTTTGGGACTCTGCAGAGAAAGTCTCTGCAGACTGCTGAATCCACACACGGGTTTAACTCTGGAAGTTGAGTGCACACATTGACAACCGTTCTGTTAGATAGCTGCGTTTTGGATTTAGAAGCAGATATTTCCCTGTGCTTACTGCTGTTTCTTCCATATGCCGGTAATGGGCTGAAAACGCCTGTTTTGGGACTCTGCAGAGAAAGTCTCTGCAGACTGCCGAATCCACACACGGGTTTAACTCTGGAAGTTGAGTGCACACATTGACAACCGTTCTGTTAGATAGCTGCGTTTTGGATTTAGAAGCAGATATTTCCCTGTGCTTACTGCTGTTTCTTCCATATGCCGGTAATGGGCTGAAAACGCCTGTTTTGGGACTCTGCAGAGAAAGTGTTTGCAGACTCCTGAATCCACACACGGGATTAACTCTGGAAGTTGAGTGCACACATTGACAACCGTTCTGTTAGATAGCTGCGTTTTGGATTTAGAAGCAGATATATCCCTGTGCTTACTGCTGTTTCTTCCATATGCCGGTAATGGGCTGAAAACGCCTGTTTTGGGACTCTGCAGAGAAAGTCTCTGCAGACTGCTGAATCCACACACGGGTTTAACTCTGGAAGTTGAGTGCACACATTGACAACCGTTCTGTTAGATAGCTGCGTTTTGGATTTAGAAGCAGATATTTCCCTGTGCTTACTGCTGTTTCTTCCATATGCCGGTAATGGGCTGAAAACGCCTGTTTTGGGACTCTGCAGAGAAAGTCTCTGCAGACTGCTGAATCCACACACGGGTTTAACTCTGGAAGTTGAGTGCACACATTGACAACCGTTCTGTTAGATAGCTGCGTTTTGGATTTAGAAGCAGATATTTCCCTGTGCTTACTGCTGTTTCTTCCATATGCCGGTAATGGGCTGAAAACGCCTGTTTTGGGACTCTGCAGAGAAAGTCTCTGCAGACTGCTGAATCCACACACGGGTTTAACTCTGGAAGTTGAGTGCACACATTGACAACCGTTCTGTTAGATAGCTGCGTTTTGGATTTAGAAGCAGATATTTCCCTGTGCTTACTGCTGTTTCTTCCATATGCCGGTAATGGGCTGAAAACGCCTGTTTTGGGACTCTGCAGAGAAAGTCTCTGCAGACTGCCGAATCCACACACGGGTTTAACTCTGGAAGTTGAGTGCACACATTGACAACCGTTCTGTTAGATAGCTGCGTTGTGGATTTAGAAGCAGATATTTCCCTGTGCTTACTGCTGTTTCTTCCATATGCCGGTAATGGGCTGAAAACGCCTGTTTTGGGACTCTGCAGACAATGTCTCTGCAGACTGCTGAATCCACACACGGGTTTAACTCTGGAAGTTGAGTGCACACATTGACAACCGTTCTGTTAGATAGCTGCGTTTTGGATTTAGAAGCAGATATTTCCCTGTGCTTACTGCTGTTTCTTCCATATGCCGGTAATGGGCTGAAAACGCCTGTTTTGGGACTCTGCAGAGAAAGTCTCTGCAGACTGCTGAATCCACACACGGGTTTAACTCTGGAAGTTGAGTGCACACATTGACAACCGTTCTGTTAGATAGCTGCGTTTTGGATTTAGAAGCAGATATTTCCCTGTGCTTACTGCTGTTTCTTCCATATGCCGGTAATGGGCTGAAAACGCCTGTTTTGGGACACTGCAGAGAAAGTCTCTGCAGACTGCTGAATCCACACACGGGTTTAACTCTGGAAGTTGAGTGCACACATTGACAACCGTTCTGTTAGATAGCTGCGTTTTGGATTTAGAAGCAGATATTTCCCTGTGCTTACTGCTGTTTCTTCCATATGCCGGTAATGGGCTGAAAACGCCTGTTTTGGGACTCTGCAGAGAAAGTCTCTGCAGACTGCTGAATCCACACACGGGTTTAACTCTGGAAGTTGAGTGCACACATTGACAACCGTTCTGTTAGATAGCTGCGTTTTGGATTTAGAAGCAGATATTTCCCTGTGCTTACTGCTGTTTCTTCCCTATGCCGGTAATGGACTGAAAACGCCTGTTTTGGGACTCTGCAGAGAAAGTCTCTGCAGACTGCTGAATCCACACACGGGTTTAACTCTGGAAGTTGAGTGCACACATTGACAACCGTTCTGTTAGATAGCTGCGTTTTGGATTTAGAAGCAGATATTTCCCTGTGCTTACTGCTGTTTCTTCCATATGCCGGTAATGGGCTGAAAACGCCTGTTTTGGGACTCTGCAGAGAAAGTCTCTGCAGACTGCCGAATCCACACACGGGTTTAACTCTGGAAGTTGAGTGCACACATTGACAACCGTTCTGTTAGATAGCTGCGTTTTGGATTTAGAAGCAGATGTTTCCCTGTGCTTACTGCTGTTTCTTCCATATGCCGGTAATGGGCTGAAAACGCCTGTTTTGGGACTCTGCAGAGAAAGTGTTTGCAGACTCCTGAATCCACACACGGGATTAACTCTGGAAGTTGAGTGCACACATTGACAACCGTTCTGTTAGATAGCTGCGTTTTGGATTTAGAAGCAGATATTTCCCTGTGCTTACTGCTGTTTCTTCCCTATGCCGGTAATGGGCTGAAAACACCTGTTTTGGGACTCTGCAGAGAAAGTGTTTGCAGACTGCTGAATCCACACACGGGTTTAACTCTGGAAGTTGAGTGCACACATTGACAACCGTTCTGTTAGATAGCTGCGTTTTGGATTTAGAAGCAGATATTTCCCTGTGCTTACTGCTGTTTCTTCCATATGCCGGTAATGGGCTGAAAACGCCTGTTTTGGGACTCTGCAGAGAAAGTCTCTGCAGACTGCTGAATCCACACACGGGTTTAACTCTGGAAGTTGAGTGCACACATTGACAACCGTTCTGTTAGATAGCTGCGTTTTGGATTTAGAAGCAGATATTTCCCTGTGCTTACTGCTGTTTCTTCCATATGCTGGTAATGGGCTGAAAACGCCTGTTTTGGGACTCTGCAGAGAAAGTCTCTGCAGACTGCTGAATCCACACACGGGTTTAACTCTGGAAGTTGAGTGCACACATTGACAACCGTTCTGTTAGATAGCTGCGTTTTGGATTTAGAAGCAGATATTTCCCTGTGCTTACTGCTGTTTCTTCCATATGCCGGTAATGGGCTGAAAACGCCTGTTTTGGGACTCTGCAGAGAAAGTCTCTGCAGACTGCCGAATCCACACACGGGTTTAACTCTGGAAGTTGAGTGCACCCATTGACAACCGTTCTGTTAGATAGCTGCGTTTTGGATTTAGAAGCAGATATTTCCCTGTGCTTACTGCTGTTTCTTCCATATGCCGGTAATGGGCTGAAAACGCCTGTATTGGGACTCTGCAGAGAAAGTGTTTGCAGACTGCTGAATCCACACACGGGATTAACTCTGGAAGTTGAGTGCACACATTGACAACCGTTCTGTTAGATAGCTGCGTTTTGGATTTAGAAGCAGATATTTCCCTGTGCTTACTGCTGTTTCTTCCATATGCCGGTAATGGGCTGAAAACGCCTGTTTTGGGACTCTGCAGAGAAAGTGTTTGCAGACTGCTGAATCCACACACGGGTTTAACTCTGGAAGTTGAGTGCACACATTGACAACCGTTCTGTTAGATAGCTGCGTTTTGGATTTAGAAGCAGATATTTCCCTGTGCTTACTGCTGTTTCTTCCATATGCCGGTAATGGGCTGAAAACGCCTGTTTTGGGACTCTGCAGAGAAAGTGTTTGCAGACTGCTGAATCCACACACGGGTTTAACTCTGGAAGTTGAGTGCACACATTGACAACCGTTCTGTTAGATAGCTGCGTTTTGGATTTAGAAGCAGATATTTCCCTGTGCTTACTGCTGTTTCTTCCATATGCCGGTAATGGGCTGAAAACGCCTGTTTTGGGACTCTGCAGAGAAAGTCTCTGCAGACTGCTGAATCCACACACGGGTTTAACTCTGGAAGTTGAGTGCACACATTGACAACCGTTCTGTTAGATAGCTGCGTTTTGGATTTAGAAGCAGATATTTCCCTGTGCTTACTGCTGTTTCTTCCATATGCCGGTAATGGGCTGAAAACGCCTGTTTTGGGACTCTGCAGAGAAAGTCTCTGCAGACTGCTGAATCCACACACGGGTTTAACTCTGGAAGTTGAGTGCACACATTGACAACCGTTCTGTTAGATAGCTGCGTTTTGGATTTAGAAGCAGATATTTCCCTGTGCTTACTGCTGTTTCTTCCATATGCCGGTAACGGGCTGAAAACGCCTGTTTTGGGACTCTGCAGAGAAAGTCTCTGCAGACTGCTGAATCCACACACGGGTTTAACTCTGGAAGTTGAGTGCACACATTGACAACCGTTCTGTTAGATAGCTGCGTTTTGGATTTAGAAGCAGATATTTCCCTGTGCTTACTGCTGTTTCTTCCATATGCCGGTAATGGGCTGAAAACGCCTGTTTTGGGACTCTGCAGAGAAAGTCTCTGCAGACTGCTGAATCCACACACGGGTTTAACTCTGGAAGTTGAGTGTACACATTGACAACCGTTCTGTTAGATAGCTGTGTTTTGGATTTAGAAGCAGATATTTCCCTGGGCTTACTGCTGTTTCTTCCGTATGCCGGTAATGGGCTGAAAACGCCTGTTTTGGGACTCTGCAGAGAAAGTGTTTGCAGACTGCTGAATCCACACACGGGTTTAACTCTGGAAGTTGAGTGCACACATTGACAACCGTTCTGTTAGATAGCTGCGTTTTGGATTTAGAAGCAGATATTTCCCTGTGCTTACTGCTGTTTCTTCCATATGCCGGTAATGGGCTGAAAATGCCTGTTTTGGGACTCTGCAGAGAAAGTCTCTGCAGACTGCTGAATCCACACATGGGTTTAACTCTGGAAGTTGAGTGCACACATTGACAACCGTTCTGTTAGATAGCTGCGTTTTGGATTTAGAAGCAGATATTTCCCTGTGCTTACTGCTGTTCCTTCCATATGCCGGTAATGGGCTGAAAACGCCTGTTTTGGGACTCTGCAGAGAAAGTCTCTGCAGACTGCTGAATCCACACACGGGTTTAACTCTGGAATTTGAGTGCACACATTGACAACCGTTCTGTTAGATAGCTGCGTTTTGGATTTAGAAGCAGATATTTCCCTGTGCTTACTGCTGTTTCTTCCATATGCCGGTAATGGGCTGAAAACGCCTGTTTTGGGACTCTGCAGAGAAAGTCTCTGCAGACTGCTGAATCCACACACGGGTTTAACTCTGGAAGTTGAGTGCACACATTGACAACCGTTCTGTTAGATAGCTGCGTTTTGGATTTAGAAGCAGATATTTCCCTGTGCTTACTGCTGTTTCTTCCATATGCCGGTAATGGGCTGAAAATGCCTGTTTTGGGACTCTGCAGAGAAAGTCTCTGCAGACTGCTGAATCCACACACGGGTTTAACTCTGGAAGTTGAGTGCACACATTGACAACCGTTCTGTTAGATAGCTGCGTTTTGGATTTAGAAGCAGATATTTCCCTGTGCTTACTGCTGTTTCTTCCATATGCCGGTAATGGGCTGAAAACGCCTGATTTGGGACTCTGCAGAGAAAGTCTCTGCAGACTGCTGAATCCACACACGGGTTTAACTCTGGAAGTTGAGTGCACACATTGACAACCGTTCTGTTAGATAGCTGCGTTTTGGATTTAGAAGCAGATATTTCCCTGTGCTTACTGCTGTTTCTTCCATATGCCGGTAATGGGCTGAAAACGCCTGTTTTGGGACTCTGCAGAGAAAGTCTCTGCAGACTGCTGAATCCACACACGGGTTTAACTCTGGAAGTTGAGTGCACACATTGACAACCGTTCTGTTAGATAGCTGCGTTTTGGATTTAGAAGCAGATATTTCCCTGTGCTTACTGCTGTTTCTTCCATATGCCGGTAATGGGCTGAAAACGCCTGTTTTGGGACTCTGCAGAGAAAGTCTCTGCAGACTGCCGAATCCACACACGGGTTTAACTCTGGAAGTTGAGTGCACACATTGACAACCGTTCTGTTAGATAGCTGCGTTTTGGATTTAGAAGCAGATATTTCCCTGTGCTTACTGCTGTTTCTTCCATATGCCGGTAATGGGCTGAAAACGCCTGTTTTGGGACTCTGCAGAGAAAGTGTTTGCAGACTCCTGAATCCACACACGGGATTAACTCTGGAAGTTGAGTGCACACATTGACAACCGTTCTGTTAGATAGCTGCGTTTTGGATTTAGAAGCAGATATTTCCCTGTGCTTACTGCTGTTTCTTCCATATGCCGGTAATGGGCTGAAAACGCCTGTTTTGGGACTCTGCAGAGAAAGTCTCTGCAGACTGCTGAATCCACACACGGGTTTAACTCTGGAAGTTGAGTGCACACATTGACAACCGTTCTGTTAGATAGCTGCGTTTTGGATTTAGAAGCAGATATTTCCCTGTGCTTACTGCTGTTTCTTCCATATGCCGGTAATGGGCTGAAAACGCCTGTTTTGGGACTCTGCAGAGAAAGTCTCTGCAGACTGCTGAATCCACACACGGGTTTAACTCTGGAAGTTGAGTGCACACATTGACAACCGTTCTGTTAGATAGCTGCGTTTTGGATTTAGAAGCAGATATTTCCCTGTGCTTACTGCTGTTTCTTCCATATGCCGGTAATGGGCTGAAAACGCCTGTTTTGGGACTCTGCAGAGAAAGTCTCTGCAGACTGCTGAATCCACACACGGGTTTAACTCTGGAAGTTGAGTGCACACATTGACAACCGTTCTGTTAGATAGCTGCGTTTTGGATTTAGAAGCAGATATTTCCCTGTGCTTACTGCTGTTTCTTCCATATGCCGGTAATGGGCTGAAAACGCCTGTTTTGGGACTCTGCAGAGAAAGTGTTTGCAGACTGCTGAATCCACACACGGGTTTAACTCTGGAAGTTGAGTGCACACATTGACAACCGTTCTGTTAGATAGCTGCGTTTTGGATTTAGAAGCAGATATTTCCCTGTGCTTACTGCTGATTCTTCCATATGCCGGTAATGGGCTGAAAACGCCTGTTTTGGGACTCTGCAGAGAAAGTCTCTGCAGACTGCTGAATCCACACACGGGTTTAACTCTGGAAGTTGAGTGCACACATTGACAACCGTTCTGTTAGATAGCTGCGTTTTGGATTTAGAAGCAGATATTTCCCTGTGCTTACTGCTGTTTCTTCCGTATGCCGGTAATGGGCTGAAAACGCCTGTTTTGGGACTCTGCAGAGAAAGTGTTTGCAGACTGCTGAATCCACACACGGGTTTAACTCTGGAAGTTGAGTGCACACATTGACAACCGTTCTGTTAGATAGCTGCGTTTTGGATTTAGAAGCAGATATTTCCCTGTGCTTACTGCTGTTTCTTCCATATGCCGGTAATGGGCTGAAAATGCCTGTTTTGGGACTCTGCAGAGAAAGTCTCTGCAGACTGCTGAATCCACACATGGGTTTAACTCTGGAAGTTGAGTGCACACATTGACAACCGTTCTGTTAGATAGCTGCGTTTTGGATTTAGAAGCAGATATTTCCCTGTGCTTACTGCTGTTTCTTCCATATGCCGGTAATGGGCTGAAAACGCCTGTTTTGGGACTCTGCAGAGAAAGTGTTTGCAGACTGCTGAATCCACACACGGGTTTAACTCTGGAAGTTGAGTGCACACATTGACAACCGTTCTGTTAGATAGCTGCGTTTTGGATTTAGAAGCAGATATTTCCCTGTGCTTACTGCTGTTTCTTCCATATGCCGGTAATGGGCTGAAAACGCCTGTTTTGGGACTCTGCAGAGAAAGTGTTTGCAGACTGCTGAATCCACACACGGGATTAACTCTGGAAGTTGAGTGCACACATTGACAACCGTTCTGTTAGATAGCTGCGTTTTGGATTTAGAAGCAGATATTTCCCTGTGCTTACTGCTGTTTCTTCCATATGCCGGTAATGGGCTGAAAATGCCTGTTTTGGGACTCTGCAGAGAAAGTCTCTGCAGACTGCTGAATCCACACACGGGTTTAACTCTGGAAGTTGAGTGCACACATTGACAACCGTTCTGTTAGATAGCTGCGTTTTGGATTTAGAAGCAGATATTTCCCTGTGCTTACTGCTGTTTCTTCCATATGCCGGTAATGGGCTGAAAACGCCTGTTTTGGGACTCTGCAGAGAAAGTCTCTGCAGACTGCTGAATCCACACACGGGTTTAACTCTGGAAGTTGAGTGCACACATTGACAACCGTTCTGTTAGATAGCTGCGTTTTGGATTTAGAAGCAGATATTTCCCTGTGCTTACTGCTGTTTCTTCCATATGCCGGTAATGGGCTGAAAACGCCTGTTTTGGGACTCTGCAGAGAAAGTGTTTGCAGACTGCTGAATCCACACACGGGTTTAACTCTGGAAGTTGAGTGCACACATTGACAACCGTTCTGTTAGATAGCTGCGTTTTGGATTTAGAAGCAGATATTTCCCTGTACTTACTGCTGTTTCTTCCATATGCCGGTAAAGGGCTGAAAACGCCTGTTTTGGGACTCTGCAGAGAAAGTCTCTGCAGACTGCTGAATCCACACACGGGTTTAACTCTGGAAGTTGAGTGCACACATTGACAACCGTTCTGTTAGATAGCTGCGTTTTGGATTTAGAAGCAGATATTTCCCTGTGCTTACTGCTGTTTCTTCCATATGCCGGTAATGGACTGAAAACGCCTGTTTTGGGACTCTGCAGAGAAAGTCTCTGCAGACTGCTGAAACCACACACGGGTTTAACTCTGGAAGTTGAGTGCACACATTGACAACCGTTCTGTTAGATAGCTGCGTTTTGGATTTAGAAGCAGATATTTCCCTGTGCTTACTGCTGTTTCTTCCATATGCCGGTAATGGGCTGAAAACGCCTGTTTTGGGACTCTGCAGAGAAAGTCTCTGCAGACTGCTGAATCCACACACGGGTTTAACTCTGGAAGTTGAGTGCACACATTGACAACCGTTCTGTTAGATAGCTGCGTTTTGGATTTAGAAGCAGATATTTCCCTGTGCTTACTGCTGTTTCTTCCATATGCCGGTAATGGGCTGAAAACGCCTGTTTTGGGACTCTGCAGAGAAAGTCTGTGCAGACTGCTGAATCCACACACGGGTTTAACTCTGGAAGTTGAGTGCACACATTGACAACCGTTCTGTTAGATAGCTGCGTTTTGGATTTAGAAGCCGATATTTCCCTGTGCTTACTGCTGTTTCTTCCATATGCCGGTAATGGGCTGAAAACGCCTGTTTTGGGACTCTGCAGAGAAAGTGTTTGCAGACTGCTGAATCCACACACGGGTTTAACTCTGGAAGTTGAGTGCACACATTGACAACCGTTCTGTTAGATAGCTGCGTTTTGGATTTAGAAGCAGATATTTCCCTGTGCTTACTGCTGTTTCTTCCATATGCCGGTAATGGGCTGAAAACGCCTGTTTTGGGACTCTGCAGAGAAAGTGTTTGCAGACTGCTGAATCCACACACGGGTTTAACTCTGGAAGTTGAGTGCACACATTGACAACCGTTCTGTTAGATAGCTGCGTTTTGGATTTAGAAGCAGATATTTCCCTGTGCTTACTGCTGTTTCTTCCCTATGCCAGTAATGGACTGAAAACGCCTGTTTTGGGACTCTGCAGAGAAAGTCTCTGCAGACTGCTGAATCCACACACGGGTTTAACTCTGGAAGTTGAGTGCACACATTGACAACCGTTCTGTTAGATAGCTGCGTTTTGGATTTAGAAGCAGATATTTCCCTGTGCTTACTGCTGTTCCTTCCATATGCCGGTAATGGGCTGAAAACGCCTGTTTTGGGACTCTGCAGAGAAAGTCTCTGCAGACTGCTGAATCCACACACGGGTTTAACTCTGGAAGTTGAGTGCACACATTGACAACCGTTCTGTTAGATAGCTGCGTTTTGGATTTAGAAGCAGATATTTCCCTGTGCTTACTGCTGTTTCTTCCATATGCCGGTAATGGGCTGAAAACGCCTGTTTTGGGACTCTGCAGAGAAAGTCTCTGCAGACTGCTGAATCCACACACGGGTTTAACTCTGGAAGTTGAGTGCACACATTGACAACCGTTCTGTTAGATAGCTGCGTTTTGGATTTAGAAGCAGATATTTCCCTGTGCTTACTGCTGTTTCTTCCATATGCCGGTAATGGGCTGAAAACGCCTGTTTTGGGACTCTGCAGAGAAAGTCTCTGCAGACTGCTGAATCCACACACGGGTTTAACTCTGGAAGTTGAGTGCACACATTGACAACCGTTCTGTTAGATAGCTGCGTTTTGGATTTAGAAGCAGATATTTCCCTGTGCTTACTGCTGTTTCTTCCATATGCCGGTAATGGGCTGAAAACGCCTGTTTTGGGACTCTGCAGAGAAAGTCTCTGCAGACTGCTGAATCCACACACGGGTTTAACTCTGGAAGTTGAGTGCACACATTGACAACCGTTCTGTTAGATAGCTGCGTTTTGGATTTAGAAGCAGATATTTCCCTGTGCTTACTGCTGTTTCTTCCATATGCCGGTAATGGGCTGAAAACGCCTGTTTTGGGACTCTGCAGAGAAAGTCTCTGCAGACTGCCGAATCCACACACGGGTTTAACTCTGGAAGTTGAGTGCACACATTGACAACCGTTCTGTTAGATAGCTGCGTTTTGGATTTAGAAGCAGATATTTCCCTGTGCTTACTGCTGTTTCTTCCATATGCCGGTAATGGGCTGAAAACGCCTGTTTTGGGACTCTGCAGAGAAAGTGTTTGCAGACTCCTGAATCCACACACGGGATTAACTCTGGAAGTTGAGTGCACACATTGACAACCGTTCTGTTAGATAGCTGCGTTTTGGATTTAGAAGCAGATATTTCCCTGTGCTTACTGCTGTTTCTTCCATATGCCGGTAATGGGCTGAAAACGCCTGTTTTGGGACTCTGCAGAGAAAGTCTCTGCAGACTGCTGAATCCACACACGGGTTTAACTCTGGAAGTTGAGTGCACACATTGACAACCGTTCTGTTAGATAGCTGCGTTTTGGATTTAGAAGCAGATATTTCCCTGTGCTTACTGCTGTTTCTTCCATATGCCGGTAATGGGCTGAAAACGCCTGTTTTGGGACTCTGCAGAGAAAGTCTCTGCAGACTGCTGAATCCACACACGGGTTTAACTCTGGAAGTTGAGTGCACACATTGACAACCGTTCTGTTAGATAGCTGCGTTTTGGATTTAGAAGCAGATATTTCCCTGTGCTTACTGCTGTTTCTTCCATATGCCGGTAATGGGCTGAAAACGCCTGTTTTGGGACTCTGCAGAGAAAGTCTCTGCAGACTGCTGAATCCACACACGGGTTTAACTCTGGAAGTTGAGTGCACACATTGACAACCGTTCTGTTAGATAGCTGCGTTTTGGATTTAGAAGCAGATATTTCCCTGTGCTTACTGCTGTTTCTTCCATATGCCGGTAATGGGCTGAAAACGCCTGTTTTGGGACTCTGCAGAGAAAGTCTCTGCAGACTGCTGAATCCACACACGGGTTTAACTCTGGAAGTTGAGTGCACACATTGACAACCGTTCTGTTAGATAGCTGCGTTTTGGATTTAGAAGCAGATATTTCCCTGTGCTTACTGCTGTTTCTTCCATATGCCGGTAATGGGCTGAAAACGCCTGTTTTGGGACTCTGCAGAGAAAGTCTCTGCAGACTGCTGAATCCACACACGGGTTTAACTCTGGAAGTTGAGTGCACACATTGACAACCGTTCTGTTAGATAGCTGCGTTTTGGATTTAGAAGCAGATATTTCCCTGTGCTTACTGCTGTTTCTTCCGTATGCCGGTAATGGGCTGAAAACGCCTGTTTTGGGACTCTGCAGAGAAAGTGTTTGCAGACTGCTGAATCCACACACGGGTTTAACTCTGGAAGTTGAGTGCACACATTGACAACCGTTCTGTTAGATAGCTGCGTTTTGGATTTAGAAGCAGATATTTCCCTGTGCTTACTGCTGTTTCTTCCATATGCCGGTAATGGGCTGAAAATGCCCGTTTTGGGACTCTGCAGAGAAAGTCTCTGCAGACTGCTGAATCCACACATGGGTTTAACTCTGGAAGTTGAGTGCACACATTGACAACCGTTCTGTTAGATAGCTGCGTTTTGGATTTAGAAGCAGATATTTCCCTGTGCTTACTGCTGTTTCTTCCATATGCCGGTAATGGGCTGAAAACGCCTGTTTTGGGACTCTGCAGAGAAAGTGTTTGCAGACTGCTGAATCCACACACGGGATTAACTCTGGAAGTTGAGTGCACACATTGACAACCGTTCTGTTAGATAGCTGCGTTTTGGATTTAGAAGCAGATATTTCCCTGTGCTTACTGCTGTTTCTTCCATATGCCGGTAATGGGCTGAAAATGCCTGTTTTGGGACTCTGCAGAGAAAGTCTCTGCAGACTGCTGAATCCACACACGGGTTTAACTCTGGAAGTTGAGTGCACACATTGACAACCGTTCTGTTAGATAGCTGCGTTTTGGATTTAGAAGCAGATATTTCCCTGTGCTTACTGCTGTTTCTTCCATATGCCGGTAATGGGCTGAAAACGCCTGTTTTGGGACTCTGCAGAGAAAGTCTCTGCAGACTGCTGAATCCACACACGGGTTTAACTCTGGAAGTTGAGTGCACACATTGACAACCGTTCTGTTAGATAGCTGCGTTTTGGATTTAGAAGCAGATATTTCCCTGTGCTTACTGCTGTTTCTTCCATATGCCGGTAATGGGCTGAAAACGCCTGTTTTGGGACTCTGCAGAGAAAGTGTTTGCAGACTGCTGAATCCACACACGGGTTTAACTCTGGAAGTTGAGTGCACACATTGACAACCGTTCTGTTAGATAGCTGCGTTTTGGATTTAGAAGCAGATATTTCCCTGTGCTTACTGCTGTTTCTTCCATATGCCGGTAATGGGCTGAAAACGCCTGTTTTGGGACTCTGCAGAGAAAGTCTCTGCAGACTGCTGAATCCACACACGGGTTTAACTCTGGAAGTTGAGTGCACACATTGACAACCGTTCTGTTAGATAGCTGCGTTTTGGATTTAGAAGCAGATATTTCCCTGTGCTTTCTGCTGCTTCTTCCATATGCCGGTAATGGGCTGAAAATGCCTGTTCTGGGACTCTGCAGAGAAAGTCTCTGCAGACTGCTGAATCCACACACGGGTTTAACTCTGGAAGTTGAGTGCACACATTGACAACCGTTCTGTTAGATAGCTGCGTTTTGGATTTAGAAGCAGATATTTCCCTGTGCTTACTGCTGTTTCTTCCATATGCCGGTAATGGGCTGAAAACGCCTGTTTTGGGACTCTGCAGAGAAAGTCTCTGCAGACTGCTGAATCCACACACGGGTTTAACTCTGGAAGTTGAGTGCACACATTGACAACCGTTCTGTTAGATAGCTGCGTTTTGGATTTAGAAGCAGATATTTCCCTGTGCTTACTGCTGTTTCTTCCATATGCCGGTAATGGACTGAAAACGCCTGTTTTGGGACTCTGCAGAGAAAGTGTTTGCAGACTGCTGAATCCACACACGGGATTAACTCTGGAAGTTGAGTGCACACATTGACAACCGTTCTGTTAGATAGCTGCGTTTTGGATTTAGAAGCAGATATTTCCCTGTGCTTACTGCTGTTTCTTCCATATGCCGGTAATGGGCTGAAAATGCCTGTTTTGGGACTCTGCAGAGAAAGTCTCTGCAGACTGCTGAATCCACACACGGGTTTAACTCTGGAAGTTGAGTGCACACATTGACAACCGTTCTGTTAGATAGCTGCGTTTTGGATTTAGAAGCAGATATTTCCCTGTGCTTACTGCTGTTTCTTCCATATGCCGGTAATGGGCTGAAAACGCCTGTTTTGGGACTCTGCAGAGAAAGTCTCTGCAGACTGCTGAATCCACACACGGGTTTAACTCTGGAAGTTGAGTGCACACATTGACAACCGTTCTGTTAGATAGCTGCGTTTTGGATTTAGAAGCAGATATTTCCCTGTGCTTACTGCTGTTTCTTCCATATGCCGGTAATGGGCTGAAAACGCCTGTTTTGGGACTCTGCAGAGAAAGTGTTTGCAGACTGCTGAATCCACACACGGGTTTAACTCTGGAAGTTGAGTGCACACATTGACAACCGTTCTGTTAGATAGCTGCGTTTTGGATTTAGAAGCAGATATTTCCCTGTGCTTACTGCTGTTTCTTCCATATTACGGTAATGGGCTGAAAACGCCTGTTTTGGGACTCTGCAGAGAAAGTCTCTGCAGACTGCTGAATCCACACACGGGTTTAACTCTGGAAGTTGAGTGCACACATTGACAACCGTTCTGTTAGATAGCTGCGTTTTGGATTTAGAAGCAGATATTTCCCTGTGCTTACTGCTGCTTCTTCCATATGCCGGTAATGGGCTGAAAATGCCTGTTTTGGGACTCTGCAGAGAAAGTCTCTGCAGACTGCTGAATCCACACACGGGTTTAACTCTGGAAGTTGAGTGCACACATTGACAACCGTTCTGTTAGATAGCTGCGTTTTGGATTTAGAAGCAGATATTTCCCTGTGCTTACTGCTGTTTCTTCCATATGCCGGTAATGGGCTGAAAACGCCTGTTTTGGGACTCTGCAGAGAAAGTCTCTGCAGACTGCTGAATCCACACACGGGTTTAACTCTGGAAGTTGAGTGCACACATTGACAACCGTTCTGTTAGATAGCTGCGTTTTGGATTTAGAAGCAGATATTTCCCTGTGCTTACTGCTGTTTCTTCCATATGCCGGTAATGGACTGAAAACGCCTGTTTTGGGACTCTGCAGAGAAAGTCTCTGCAGACTGCTGAAACCACACACGGGTTTAACTCTGGAAGTTGAGTGCACACATTGACAACCGTTCTGTTAGATAGCTGCGTTTTGGATTTAGAAGCAGATATTTCCCTGTGCTTACTGCTGTTTCTTCCATATGCCGGTAATGGGCTGAAAACGCCTGTTTTGGGACTCTGCAGAGAAAGTCTCTGCAGACTGCTGAATCCACACACGGGTTTAACTCTGGAAGTTGAGTGCACACATTGACAACCGTTCTGTTAGATAGCTGCGTTTTGGATTTAGAAGCAGATATTTCCCTGTGCTTACTGCTGTTTCTTCCCTATGCCGGTAATGGGCTGAAAACGCCTGTTTTGGGACTCTGCAGAGAAAGTCTCTGCAGACTGCTGAATCCACACACGGGTTTAACTCTGGAAGTTGAGTGCACACATTGACAACCGTTCTGTTAGATAGCTGCGTTTTGGATTTAGAAGCCGATATTTCCCTGTGCTTACTGCTGTTTCTTCCATATGCCGGTAATGGGCTGAAAACGCCTGTTTTGGGACTCTGCAGAGAAAGTGTTTGCAGACTGCTGAATCCACACACGGGTTTAACTCTGGAAGTTGAGTGCACACATTGACAACCGTTCTGTTAGATAGCTGCGTTTTGGATTTAGAAGCAGATATTTCCCTGTGCTTACTGCTGTTTCTTCCATATGCCGGTAATGGGCTGAAAACGCCTGTTTTGGGACTCTGCAGAGAAAGTGTTTGCAGACTGCTGAATCCACACACGGGTTTAACTCTGGAAGTTGAGTGCACACATTGACAACCGTTCTGTTAGATAGCTGCGTTTTGGATTTAGAAGCAGATATTTCCCTGTGCTTACTGCTGTTTCTTCCCTATGCCAGTAATGGACTGAAAACGCCTGTTTTGGGACTCTGCAGAGAAAGTCTCTGCAGACTGCTGAATCCACACACGGGTTTAACTCTGGAAGTTGAGTGCACACATTGACAACCGTTCTGTTAGATAGCTGCGTTTTGGATTTAGAAGCAGATATTTCCCTGTGCTTACTGCTGTTTCTTCCATATGCCGGTAATGGGCTGAAAACGCCTGTTTTGGGACTCTGCAGAGAAAGTCTCTGCAGACTGCTGAATCCACACACGGGTTTAACTCTGGAAGTTGAGTGCACACATTGACAACCGTTCTGTTAGATAGCTGCGTTTTGGATTTAGAAGCAGATATTTCCCTGTGCTTACTGCTGTTTCTTCCATATCCCGGTAATGGGCTGAAAACGCCTGTTTTGGGACTCTGCAGAGAAAGTCTCTGCAGACTGCCGAATCCACACACGGGTTTAACTCTGGAAGTTGAGTGCACACATTGACAACCGTTCTGTTAGATAGCTGCGTTTTGGATTTAGAAGCAGATATTTCCCTGTGCTTACTGCTGTTTCTTCCATATGCCGGTAATGGGCTGAAAACTCCTGTTTTGGGACTCTGCAGAGAAAGTCTCTGCAGACTGCCGAATCCACACACGGGTTTAACTCTGGAAGTTGAGTGCACACATTGACAACCGTTCTGTTAGATAGCTGCGTTGTGGATTTAGAAGCAGATATTTCCCTGTGCTTACTGCTGTTTCTTCCATATGCCGGTAATGGGCTGAAAACGCCTGTTTTGGGACTCTGCAGAGAAAGTGTTTGCAGACTGCTGAATCCACACACGGGATTAACTCTGGAAGTTGAGTGCACACATTGACAACCGTTCTGTTAGATAGCTGCGTTTTGGATTTAGAAGCAGATATTTCCCTGTGCTTACTGCTGTTTCTTCCATATGCCGGTAATGGGCTGAAAACGCCTGTTTTGGGACTCTGCAGAGAAAGTCTCTGCAGACTGCTGAATCCACACACGGGTTTAACTCTGGAAGTTGAGTGCACACATTGACAACCGTTCTGTTAGATAGCTGCGTTTTGGATTTAGAAGCAGATATTTCCCTGTGCTTACTGCTGTTTCTTCCATATGCCGGTAATGGGCTGAAAACGCCTGTTTTGGGACTCTGCAGAGAAAGTCTCTGCAGACTGCTGAATCCACACACGGGTTTAACTCTGGAAGTTGAGTGCACACATTGACAACCGTTCTGTTAGATAGCTGCGTTTTGGATTTAGAAGCAGATATTTCCCTGTGCTTCCTGCTGTTTCTTCCATATGCCGGTAATGGGCTGAAAACGCCTGTTTTGGGACTCTGCACAGAAAGTGTTTGCAGACTGCTGAATCCACACACGAGTTCATCTCTGGAAGGTGAATGCACGCATTGACAACCATTCAGTTACATAGCTGCCTTTTGGTTTTAGAAGAAGTTATTTCTCTTTACAGCATATACTCTCATTCACTCTGGAATATCCAAACGCAGCTCCTAAAAGAAACGGGTTTCTACGTATAATCAGATATTTCCCTTTACATCTTGTACCCCAGTACACTCTGATATATGCAAACGCAGCTCCTGGAAGAAACGTGTTTGTAACTCGCTGAATCTGAGCATATATTGAAGTCTCTTAGGTGAATGAACACGCAGCAGAGGAGTTTGAAAAAAACATTTCTTCCATGTTATAGATGCACTGTTACTGCTATTGCTTTTAGGCTGGTGTTTTCCTGGAAATGTTGGTTTTAGAATTTCCATACAAATGGTTTGTAAACTGCTGCATAAGTGGAGCAGTTTAATTCGTTAAGTTGAATGCCCTCATTCACAATCATTCTGTTAGCTAGCTCCGTTTTGGTTTTAGAAGCCTGTGTTTCTAGTTACAGCATATACTCCCATTCATTCTGGAATAGCCAAACGCAGCTCCCAGAATAGACGTGTTTCTAAGTCGCTGAATCTAAACATAGATTCAACTCCCTTAGGTGAACGAACACACAGCACAGCAGTTTGAAAGAAACGTTTTATTTGCGTTTTAGACGCAGTCTTATTGCTATTTCTTAGAGGCCGGTATTTTGCTGGGAATGTCTGTTTTAGAATCTGCACAAAAATCTTTTCTAAACTGCTGCATAGAAACAACAGTTTATCTCAATAAGCTGAATGCACACAGTGACAACCATTCTGTTAGATGGCTCCGTGTTTGTTTTAGAACCAGATATTTCACTTTAAACCTTATACTCCAGTACACTCTGGAATATGCAAATGCAGCTCCTGGAAGAAACGTGTTTCTTACTCGCTGAATCTGAACATATACTCAAGACTCTTAGTTGAATGAACACAGAGCAGAGCATTTTGAAGAAAACGTTTCTTCTATGTTATAGATGCAGTCTTACTGCTACTTCTTTTAGGCTGGTGTTTTGCTGCAAATGTTGATTTTAGAATTTGCATATAAAGGGTTTCTAAACTGCTGCCTAAGAAGAGCAGATTAACCCTTTAAGTTGAATGCACACATTCACAACCATTCTGTTAGATAGCTCCGTTTTGGTTTTAGAAACAGATATTTCTCTTTACAGCATTTACTCCCATACACTCTGGAATATCGAAATGCAGCTCCTAGAATAAACGTGTTTCAAACTCGCTGAATCCAAACATAGATTCAACGACCTTTGGTGAACGAACACACTGCAGAGCAGTTTGAAAGAAACGTTCCCTCTGAGTTTTAGACGCAGTCTTACTGCTATTTCTTATAGGCCGGTATTTTGCTGGAAATGTCTATTTGAGAATCTACACAGAAATGT
Source organism: Aotus nancymaae (assembly GCF_030222135.1). Classification (NCBI taxonomy): domain Eukaryota; kingdom Metazoa; phylum Chordata; class Mammalia; order Primates; family Aotidae; genus Aotus; species Aotus nancymaae. Next base: position 25,182 of record NW_026989319.1, read on the forward strand.
TTTCTAAACTGCTGCATACAAACAGCAGTTTAGCTCAGTAAGTTGAATGCACACATTGACAACCATTCCATTAGATCATCCGTTTTTCTTTTGGAACGAGACATTTGTCTTTACATCTTATACTCCAGTATACTCTGGAATAGGCAAACACAGCTCCTGGAAGAAACGTGTTGCTAATTAGCTGAATCTGAACATATATTCAAGTCTCTTATATGAATGAACACACAGCAGAGCAGTTTGAAAACAGTTTCGTCCATGTTAAAGATGCAGTCTTACTGCTATTTCCTTTAGGCTGGTGTTTTGCTGGAAAGGCCTGTATGAGAATTTGCATATAAAGGGTTTCTAAAGTGCTGCATGAGAAGAGCAGTTTACCTCTTTAAGCCAAAGGCACACATTCACAACCACTCTGCTAGATAGATCCATTTTGGTTTTAGAAACAGATATTTCTCTTTACAGCATATACTCCCATTCATTCCGGAATATCCAAAGACAGCTCCTAGAATAAACGTGTTTCTATCTCGCTGAATCTAAACATAGATTAAACTCCCTTAGGTCAAAGAACACACGGCCGAGCAGGTTGAAAGAAACGTTTCTTCTGAGTTTTAGACGCAGTCTTAATGCTCTTTCTTCTATATGCCGGTACCGGGCCGGAAAGGCCTGTTTTCAGACTCTGCACAGAAAGTGTTTGCAGACTGCTGAATCCACACACGGGTTTAACTCTGGAAGTTGAGTGCACACATTGACAACCGTTCTGTTAGATAGCTGCGTTTTGGATTTAGAAGCAGATATTTCCCTGTGCTTACTGCCGTTTCTTCCATATGCCGGTAATGGGCTGAAAACGCCTGTTTTGGGACTCTGCAGAGAAAGTCTCTGCAGACTGCTGAATCCACACACGGGTTTAACTCTGGAAGTTGAGTGCACACATTGACAACCGTTCTGTTAGATAGCTGCGTTTTGGATTTAGAAGCAGATATTTCCCTGTGCTTACTGCTGTTTCTTCCATATGCCGGTAATGGGCTGAAAACGCCTGTTTTGGGACTCTGCAGAGAAAGTCTCTGCAGACTGCTGAATCCACACACGGGTTTAACTCTGGAAGTTGAGTGCACACATTGACAACCGTTCTGTTAGATAGCTGCGTTTTGGATTTAGAAGCAGATATTTCCCTGTGCTTACTGCTGTTTCTTCCATATGCCGGTAAAGGACTGAAAACGCCTGTTTTGGGACTCTGCAGAGAAAGTGTTTGCAGACTGCTGAATCCACACACGGGTTTAACTCTGCAAGTTGAGTGCACACATTGACAACCGTTCTGTTAGATAGCTGCGTTTTGGATTTAGAAGCAGATATTTCCCTGTGCTTACTGCTGTTTCTTCCATATGCCGGTAATGGGCTGAAAACGCCTGTTTTGGGACTCTGCAGAGAAAGTCTCTGCAGACTGCTGAATCCACACACGGGTTTAACTCTGGAAGTTGAGTGCACACATTGACAACCGTTCTGTTAGATAGCTGCGTTTTGGATTTAGAAGCAGATATTTCCCTGTGCTTACTGCTGTTTCTTCCATATGCCGGTAAAGGACTGAAAACGCCTGTTTTGGGACTCTGCAGAGAAAGTGTTTGCAGACTGCTGAATCCACACACGGGTTTAACTCTGCAAGTTGAGTGCACACATTGACAACCGTTCTGTTAGATAGCTGCGTTTTGGATTTAGAAGCAGATATTTCCCTGTGCTTACTGCTGTTTCTTCCATATGCCGGTAATGGGCTGAAAACGCCTGTTTTGGGACTCTGCAGAGAAAGTGTTTGCAGACTGCTGAATCCACACACGGGTTTAACTCTGGAAGTTGAGTGCACACATTGACAACCGTTCTGTTAGATAGCTGCGTTTTGGATTTAGAAGCAGATATTTCCCTGTGCTTACTGCTGTTTCTTCCATATGCCGGTAATGGGCTGAAAACGTCTGTTTTGGGACTCTGCAGAGAAAGTCTCTGCAGACTGCTGAATCCACACACGGGTTTAACTCTGGAAGTTGAGTGCACACATTGACAACCGTTCTGTTAGATAGCTGCGTTTTGGATTTAGAAGCAGATATTTCCCTGTCCTTACTGCTGTTTCTTCCATATGCCGGTAATGGGCTGAAAACGCCTGTTTTGGGACTCTGCAGAGAAAGTCTCTGCAGACTGCCGAATCCACACACGGGTTTAACTCTGGAAGTTGAGTGCACACATTGACAACCGTTCTGTTAGATAGCTGCGTTTTGGATTTAGAAGCAGATATTTCCCTGTGCTTACTGCTGTTTCTTCCATATGCCGGTAATGGGCTGAAAACGCCTGTTTTGGGACTCTGCAGAGAAAGTCTCTGCAGACTGCTGAATCCACACACGGGTTTAACTCTGGAAGTTGAGTGCACACATTGACAACCGTTCTGTTAGATAGCTGCGTTTTGGATTTAGAAGCAGATATTTCCCTGTGCTTACTGCTGTTTCTTCCATATGCCGGTAATGGGCTGAAAACGCCTGTTTTGGGACTCTGCAGAGAAAGTCTCTGCAGACTGCTGAATCCACACACGGGTTTAACTCTGGAAGTTGAGTGCACACATTGACAACCGTTCTGTTAGATAGCTGCGTTTTGGATTTAGAAGCAGATATTTCCCTGTGCTTACTGCTGTTTCTTCCATATGCCGGTAATGGGCTGAAAACGCCTGTTTTGGGACTCTGCAGAGAAAGTCTCTGCAGACTGCTGAATCCACACACGGGTTTAACTCTGGAAGTTGAGTGCACACATTGACAACCGTTCTGTTAGATAGCTGCGTTTTGGATTTAGAAGCAGATATTTCCCTGTGCTTACTGCTGTTTCTTCCATATGCCGGTAATGGGCTGAAAACGCCTGTTTTGGGACTCTGCAGAGAAAGTCTCCGCAGACTGCTGAATCCACACACGGGTTTAACTCTGGAAGTTGAGTGCACACATTGACAACCGTTCTGTTAGATAGCTGCGTTTTGGATTTAGAAGCAGATATTTCCCTGTGCTTACTGCTGTTTCTTCCATATGCCGGTAATGGGCTGAAAACGCCTGTTTTGGGACTCTGCAGAGAAAGTCTCTGCAGACTGCTGAATCCACACACGGGTTTAACTCTGGAAGTTGAGTGCACACATTGACAACCGTTCTGTTAGATAGCTGCGTTTTGGATTTAGAAGCAGATATTTCCCTGTGCTTACTGCTGTTTCTTCCATATGCCGGTAATGGGCTGAAAACGCCTGTTTTGGGACTCTGCAGAGAAAGTCTCTGCAGACTGCCGAATCCACACACGGGTTTAACTCTGGAAGTTGAGTGCACACATTGACAACCGTTCTGTTAGATAGCTGCGTTTTGGATTTAGAAGCAGATATTTCCCTGTGCTTACTGCTGTTTCTTCCATATGCCGGTAATGGGCTGAAAACGCCTGTTTTGGGACTCTGCAGAGAAAGTGTTTGCAGACTGCTGAATCCACACACGGGTTTAACTCTGGAAGTTGAGTGCACACATTGACAACCGTTCTGTTAGATAGCTGCGTTTTGGATTTAGAAGCAGATATTTCCCTGTGCTTACTGCTGTTTCTTCCATATGCCGGTAATGGGCTGAAAACGCCTGTTTTGGGACTCTGCAGAGAAAGTCTCTGCAGACTGCTGAATCCACACACGGGTTTAACTCTGGAAGTTGAGTGCACACATTGACAACCGTTCTGTTAGATAGCTGCGTTTTGGATTTAGAAGCAGATATTTCCCTGTGCTTACTGCTGTTTCTTCCCTATGCCGGTAATGGGCTGAAAACGCCTGTTTTGGGACTCTGCAGAGAAAGTCTCTGCAGACTGCTGAATCCACACACCGGTTTAACTCTGGAAGTTGAGTGCACACATTGACAACCGTTCTGTTAGATAGCTGCGTTTTGGATTTAGAAGCAGATATTTCCCTGTGCTTACTGCTGTTTCTTCCATATGCCGGTAATGGGCTGAAAACGCCTGTTTTGGGACTCTGCAGAGAAAGTCTCTGCAGACTGCTGAATCCACACACGGGTTTAACTCTGGAAGTTGAGTGCACACATTGACAACCGTTCTGTTAGATAGCTGCGTTTTGGATTTAGAAGCAGATATTTCCCTGTGCTTACTGCTGTTTCTTCCATATGCCGGTAATGGGCTGAAAACGCCTGTTTTGGGACTCTGCAGAGAAAGTCTCTGCAGACTGCTGAATCCACACACGGGTTTAACTCTGGAAGTTGAGTGCACACATTGACAACCGTTCTGTTAGATAGCTGCGTTTTGGATTTAGAAGCAGATATTTCCCTGTGCTTACTGCTGTTTCTTCCATATGCCGGTAATGGGCTGAAAACGCCTGTTTTGGGACTCTGCAGAGAAAGTCTCTGCAGACTGCTGAATCCACACACGGGTTTAACTCTGGAAGTTGAGTGCACACATTGACAACCGTTCTGTTAGATAGCTGCGTTTTGGATTTAGAAGCAGATATTTCCCTGTGCTTACTGCTGTTTCTTCCATATGCCGGTAATGGGCTGAAAACGCCTGTTTTGGGACTCTGCAGAGAAAGTCTCTGCAGACTGCTGAATCCACACACGGGTTTAACTCTGGAAGTTGAGTGCACACATTGACAACCGTTCTGTTAGATAGCTGCGTTTTGGATTTAGAAGCAGATATTTCCCTGTGCTTACTGCTGTTTCTTCCATATGCCGGTAATGGGCTGAAAACGCCTGTTTTGGGACTCTGCAGAGAATGTCTCTGCAGACTGCTGAATCCACACACGGGTTTAACTCTGGAAGTTGAGTGCACACATTGACAACCGTTCTGTTAGATAGCTGCGTTTTGGATTTAGAAGCAGATATTTCCCTGTGCTTACTGCTGTTTCTTCCATATGCCGGTAATGGGCTGAAAACACCTGTTTTGGGACTCTGCAGAGAAAGTCTCTGCAGACTGCCGAATCCACACACAGGTTTAACTCTGGAAGTTGAGTGCACACATTGACAACCGTTCTGTTAGATAGCTGCGTTTTGGATTTAGAAGCAGATATTTCCCTGTGCTTACTGCTGTTTCTTCCATATGCCGGTAATGGGCTGAAAACGCCTGTTTTGGGACTCTGCAGAGAAAGTGTTTGCAGACTGCTGAATCCACACACGGGTTTAACTCTGGAAGTTGAGTGCACACATTGACAACCGTTCTGTTAGATAGCTGCGTTTTGGATTTAGAAGCAGATATTTCCCTGTGCTTACTGCTGTTTCTTCCATATGCCGGTAATGGGCTGAAAACGCCTGTTTTGGGACTCTGCAGAGAAAGTCTCTGCAGACTGCTGAATCCACACACGGGTTTAACTCTGGAAGTTGAGTGCACACATTGACAACCGTTCTGTTAGATAGCTGCGTTTTGGATTTAGAAGCAGATATTTCCCTGTGCTTACTGCTGTTTCTTCCCTATGCCGGTAATGGGCTGAAAACGCCTGTTTTGGGACTCTGCAGAGAAAGTCTCTGCAGACTGCTGAATCCACACACCGGTTTAACTCTGGAAGTTGAGTGCACACATTGACAACCGTTCTGTTAGATAGCTGCGTTTTGGATTTAGAAGCAGATATTTCCCTGTGCTTACTGCTGTTTCTTCCATATGCCGGTAATGGGCTGAAAACGCCTGTTTTGGGACTCTGCAGAGAAAGTCTCTGCAGACTGCTGAATCCACACACGGGTTTAACTCTGGAAGTTGAGTGCACACATTGACAACCGTTCTGTTAGATAGCTGCGTTTTGGATTTAGAAGCAGATATTTCCCTGTGCTTACTGCTGTTTCTTCCATATGCCGGTAATGGGCTGAAAACGCCTGTTTTGGGACTCTGCAGAGAAAGTCTCTGCAGACTGCTGAATCCACACACGGGTTTAACTCTGGAAGTTGAGTGCACACATTGACAACCGTTCTGTTAGATAGCTGCGTTTTGGATTTAGAAGCAGATATTTCCCTGTGCTTACTGCTGTTTCTTCCATATGCCGGTAATGGGCTGAAAACGCCTGTTTTGGGACTCTGCAGAGAAAGTGTTTGCAGACTGCTGAATCCACACACGGGTTTAACTCTGGAAGTTGAGTGCACACATTGACAACCGTTCTGTTAGATAGCTGCGTTTTGGATTTAGAAGCAGATATTTCCCTGTGCTTACTGCTGCTTCTTCCATATGCCGGTAATGGGCTGAAAACGCCTGTTTTGGGACTCTGCAGAGAAAGTGTTTGCAGACTGCCGTATCCACACACGGGTTTAACTCTGTAAATTGAGTGCACACATTGACAACCGTTCTGTTAGATAGCTGCGTTTTGGATTTAGAAGCAGATATTTCCCTGTGCTTACTGCTGTTTCTTCCATATGCCGGTAATGGGCTGAAAACGCCTGTTTTGGGACTCTGCAGAGAAAGTCTCTGCAGACTGCTGAATCCACACACGGGTTTAACTCTGGAAGTTGAGTGCACACATTGACAACCGTTCTGTTAGATAGCTGCGTTTTGGATTTAGAAGCAGATATTTCCCTGTGCTTACTGCTGTTTCTTCCATATGCCGGTAATGGGCTGAAAACGCCTGTTTTGGGACTCTGCAGAGAAAGTCTCTGCAGACTGCTGAATCCACACACGGGTTTAACTCTGGAAGTTGAGTGCACACATTGACAACCGTTCTGTTAGATAGCTGCGTTTTGGAATTAGAAGCAGATATTTCCCTGTGCTTACTGCTGTTTCTTCCATATGCCGGTAATGGGCTGAAAACGCCTGTTTTGGGACTCTGCAGAGAAAGTCTCTGCAGACTGCTGAATCCACACACGGGTTTAACTCTGGAAGTTGAGTGCACACATTGACAACCGTTCTGTTAGATAGCTGCGTTTTGGATTTAGAAGCAGATATTTCCCTGTGCTTACTGCTGTTTCTTCCATATGCCGGTAATGGGCTGAAAACGCCTGTTTTGGGACTCTGCAGAGAAAGTCTCTGCAGACTGCTGAATCCACACACGGGTTTAACTCTGGAAGTTGAGTGCACACATTGACAACCGTTCTGTTAGATAGCTGCGTTTTGGATTTAGAAGCAGATATTTCCCTGTGCTTACTGCTGTTTCTTCCATATGCCGGTAATGGGCTGAAAACGCCTGTTTTGGGACTCTGCAGAGAATGTCTCTGCAGACTGCTGAATCCACACACGGGTTTAACTCTGGAAGTTGAGTGCACACATTGACAACCGTTCTGTTAGATAGCTGCGTTTTGGATTTAGAAGCAGATATTTCCCTGTGCTTACTGCTGTTTCTTCCATATGCCGGTAATGGGCTGAAAACGCCTGTTTTGGGACTCTGCAGAGAAAGTCTCTGCAGACTGCCGAATCCACACACGGGTTTAACTCTGGAAGTTGAGTGCACACATTGACAACCGTTCTGTTAGATAGCTGCGTTTTGGATTTAGAAGCAGATATTTCCCTGTGCTTACTGCTGTTTCTTCCATATGCCGGTAATGGGCTGAAAACGCCTGTTTTGGGACTCTGCAGAGAAAGTGTTTGCAGACTGCTGAATCCACACACGGGTTTAACTCTGGAAGTTGAGTGCACACATTGACAACCGTTCTGTTAGATAGCTGCGTTTTGGATTTAGAAGCAGATATTTCCCTGTGCTTACTGCTGTTTCTTCCATATGCCGGTAATGGGCTGAAAACGCCTGTTTTGGGACTCTGCAGAGAAAGTCTCTGCAGACTGCTGAATCCACACACGGGTTTAACTCTGGAAGTTGAGTGCACACATTGACAACCGTTCTGTTAGATAGCTGCGTTTTGGATTTAGAAGCAGATATTTCCCTGTGCTTACTGCTGTTTCTTCCCTATGCCGGTAATGGGCTGAAAACGCCTGTTTTGGGACTCTGCAGAGAAAGTCTCTGCAGACTGCTGAATCCACACACCGGTTTAACTCTGGAAGTTGAGTGCACACATTGACAACCGTTCTGTTAGATAGCTGCGTTTTGGATTTAGAAGCAGATATTTCCCTGTGCTTACTGCTGTTTCTTCCATATGCCGGTAATGGGCTGAAAACGCCTGTTTTGGGACTCTGCAGAGAAAGTCTCTGCAGACTGCTGAATCCACACACGGGTTTAACTCTGGAAGTTGAGTGCACACATTGACAACCGTTCTGTTAGATAGCTGCGTTTTGGATTTAGAAGCAGATATTTCCCTGTGCTTACTGCTGTTTCTTCCATATGCCGGTAATGGGCTGAAAACGCCTGTTTTGGGACTCTGCAGAGAAAGTCTCTGCAGACTGCTGAATCCACACACGGGTTTAACTCTGGAAGTTGAGTGCACACATTGACAACCGTTCTGTTAGATAGCTGCGTTTTGGATTTAGAAGCAGATATTTCCCTGTGCTTACTGCTGTTTCTTCCATATGCCGGTAATGGGCTGAAAACGCCTGTTTTGGGACTCTGCAGAGAAAGTGTTTGCAGACTGCTGAATCCACACACGGGTTTAACTCTGGAAGTTGAGTGCACACATTGACAACCGTTCTGTTAGATAGCTGCGTTTTGGATTTAGAAGCAGATATTTCCCTGTGCTTACTGCTGCTTCTTCCATATGCCGGTAATGGGCTGAAAACGCCTGTTTTGGGACTCTGCAGAGAAAGTGTTTGCAGACTGCCGTATCCACACACGGGTTTAACTCTGTAAATTGAGTGCACACATTGACAACCGTTCTGTTAGATAGCTGCGTTTTGGATTTAGAAGCAGATATTTCCCTGTGCTTACTGCTGTTTCTTCCATATGCCGGTAATGGGCTGAAAACGCCTGTTTTGGGACTCTGCAGAGAAAGTCTCTGCAGACTGCTGAATCCACACACGGGTTTAACTCTGGAAGTTGAGTGCACACATTGACAACCGTTCTGTTAGATAGCTGCGTTTTGGATTTAGAAGCAGATATTTCCCTGTGCTTACTGCTGTTTCTTCCATATGCCGGTAATGGGCTGAAAACGCCTGTTTTGGGACTCTGCAGAGAAAGTCTCTGCAGACTGCTGAATCCACACACGGGTTTAACTCTGGAAGTTGAGTGCACACATTGACAACCGTTCTGTTAGATAGCTGCGTTTTGGAATTAGAAGCAGATATTTCCCTGTGCTTACTGCTGTTTCTTCCATATGCCGGTAATGGGCTGAAAACGCCTGTTTTGGGACTCTGCAGAGAAAGTCTCTGCAGACTGCTGAATCCACACACGGGTTTAACTCTGGAAGTTGAGTGCACACATTGACAACCGTTCTGTTAGATAGCTGCGTTTTGGATTTAGAAGCAGATATTTCCCTGTGCTTACTGCTGTTTCTTCCATATGCCGGTAATGGGCTGAAAACGCCTGTTTTGGGACTCTGCAGAGAAAGTCTCTGCAGACTGCTGAATCCACACACGGGTTTAACTCTGGAAGTTGAGTGCACACATTGACATCCGTTCTGTTAGATAGCTGCGTTTTGGATTTAGAAGCAGATATTTCCCTGTGCTTACTGCTGTTTCTTCCCTATGCCGGTAATGGGCTGAAAACGCCTGTTTTGGGACTCTGCAGAGAAAGTCTCTGCAGACTGCTGAATCCACACACGGGTTTAACTCTGGAAGTTGAGTGCACACATTGACAACCGTTCTGTTAGATAGCTGCGTTTTGGATTTAGAAGCAGATATTTCCCTGTGCTTACTGCTGTTTCTTCCATATGCCGGTAATGGGCTGAAAACGCCTGTTTTGGGACTCTGCAGAGAAAGTCTCTGCAGACTGCTGAATCCACACACGGGTTTAACTCTGGAAGTTGAGTGCACACATTGACAACCGTTCTGTTAGATAGCTGCGTTTTGGATTTAGAAGCAGATATTTCCCTGTGCTTACTGGGGTTTCTTCCATATGCCGGTAATGGGCTGAAAACGCCTGTTTTGGGACTCTGCAGAGAAAGTCTCTGCAGACTGCTGAATCCACACACGGGTTTAACTCTGGAAGTTGAGTGCACACATTGACAACCGTTCTGTTAGATAGCTGCGTTTTGGATTTAGAAGCAGATATTTCCCTGTGCTTACTGCTGTTTCTTCCATATGCCGGTAATGGGCTGAAAACGCCTGTTTTGGGACTCTGCAGAGAAAGTCTCTGCAGACTGCTGAATCCACACACGGGTTTAACTCTGGAAGTTGAGTGCACACATTGACAACCGTTCTGTTAGATAGCTGCGTTTTGGATTTAGAAGCAGATATTTCCCTGTGCTTACTGCTGTTTCTTCCCTATGCCGGTAATGGGCTGAAAACGCCTGTTTTGGGACTCTGCAGAGAAAGTCTCTGCAGACTGCTGAATCCACACACGGGTTTAACTCTGGAAGTTGAGTGCACACATTGACAACCGTTCTGTTAGATAGCTGCGTTTTGGATTTAGAAGCAGATATTTCCCTGTGCTTACTGCTGTTTCTTCCATATGCCGGTAATGGGCTGAAAACGCCTGTTTTGGGACTCTGCAGAGAAAGTGTTTGCAGACTGCTGAATCCACACACGGGTTTAACTCTGGAAGTTGAGTGCACACATTGACAACCGTTCTGTTAGATAGCTGCGTTTTGGATTTAGAAGCAGATATTTCCCTGTGCTTACTGCTGTTTCTTCAATATGCCGGTAAAGGGCTGAAAACGCCTGTTTTGGGACTCTGCAGAGAAAGAGTTTGCAGACTGCTGAATCCACACACGGGTTTACCTCTGGAAGTTGAGTGCACACATTGACAACCGTTCTGTTAGATAGCTGCGTTTTGGATTTAGAAGCAGATATTTCCCTGTGCTTACTGCTGTTTCTTCCATATGCCGGTAATGGGCTGAAAACGCCTGTTTTGGGACTCTGCAGAGAAAGTGTTTGCAGACTGCTGAATCCACACACGGGTTTAACTCTGGAAGTTGAGTGCACACATTGACAACCGTTCTGTTAGATAGCTGCGTTTTGGATTTAGAAGCAGATATTTCCCTGTGCTTACTGCTGCTTCTTCCATATGCCGGTAATGGGCTGAAAACGCCTGTTTTGGGACTCTGCAGAGAAAGTGTTTGCAGACTGCTGAATCCACACACGGGTTTAACTCTGGAAGTTGAGTGCACACATTGACAACCGTTCTGTTAGATAGCTGCGTTTTGGATTTAGAAGCAGATATTTCCCTGTGCTTACTGCTGTTTCTTCCATATGCCGGTAATGGGCTGAAAACGCCTGTTTTGGGACTCTGCAGAGAAAGTCTCTGCAGACTGCTGAATCCACACACGGGTTTAACTCTGGAAGTTGAGTGCACACATTGACAACCGTTCTGTTAGATAGCTGCGTTTTGGATTTAGAAGCAGATATTTCCCTGTGCTTACTGCTGTTTCTTCCATATGCCGGTAATGGGCTGAAAACGCCTGTTTTGGGACTCTGCAGAGAAAGTCTCTGCAGACTGCTGAATCCACACACGGGTTTAACTCTGGAAGTTGAGTGCACACATTGACAACCGTTCTGTTAGATAGCTGCGTTTTGGATTTAGAAGCAGATATTTCCCTGTGCTTACTGCTGTTTCTTCCATATGCCGGTAATGGGCTGAAAACGCCTGTTTTGGGACTCTGCAGAGAAAGTCTCTGCAGACTGCTGAATCCACACACGGGTTTAACTCTGGAAGTTGAGTGCACACATTGACAACCGTTCTGTTAGATAGCTGCGTTTTGGATTTAGAAGCAGATATTTCCCTGTGCTTACTGCTGTTTCTTCCATATGCCGGTAATGGGCTGAAAACGCCTGTTTTGGGACTCTGCAGAGAAAGTCTGTGCAGACTGCTGAATCCACACACGGGTTTAACTCTGGAAGTTGAGTGCACACATTGACAACCGTTCTGTTAGATAGCTGCGTTTTGGATTTAGAAGCAGATATTTCCCTGTGCTTACTGCTGTTTCTTCCCTATGCCGGTAATGGGCTGAAAACGCCTGTTTTGGGACTCTGGAGAGAAAGTCTCTGCAGACTGCTGAATCCACACACGGGTTTAACTCTGGAAGTTGAGTGCACACATTGACAACCGTTCTGTTAGATAGCTGCGTTTTGGATTTAGAAGCAGATATTTCCCTGTGCTTACTGCTGTTTCTTCCATATGCCGGTATTGGGCTGAAAACGCCTGTTTTGGGACTCTGCAGAGAAAGTCTCTGCAGACTGCTGAATCCACACACGGGTTTAACTCTGGAAGTTGAGTGCACACATTGACAACCGTTCTGTTAGATAGCTGCGTTTTGGATTTAGAAGCAGATATTTCCCTGTGCTTACTGCTGTTTCTTCCCTATGCCGGTAATGGGCTGAAAACGCCTGTTTTGGGACTCTGCAGAGAAAGTCTCTGCAGACTGCTGAATCCACACACGGGTTTAACTCTGGAAGTTGAGTGCACACATTGACAACCGTTCTGTTAGATAGCTGCGTTTTGGATTTAGAAGCAGATATTTCCCTGTGCTTACTGCTGTTTCTTCCATATGCCGGTAATGGGCTGAAAACGCCTGTTTTGGGACTCTGCAGAGAAAGTCTCTGCAGACTGCTGAATCCACACACGGGTTTAACTCTGGAAGTTGAGTGCACACATTGACAACCGTTCTGTTAGATAGCTGCGTTTTGGATTTAGAAGCAGATATTTCCCTGTGCTTACTGCTGTTTCTTCCCTATGCCGGTAATGGGCTGAAAACGCCTGTTTTGGGACTCTGCAGAGAAAGTCTCTGCAGACTGCTGAATCCACACACGGGTTTAACTCTGGAAGTTGAGTGCACACATTGACAACCGTTCTGTTAGATAGCTGCGTTTTGGATTTAGAAGCAGATATTTCCCTGTGCTTACTGCTGTTTCTTCCATATGCCGTTAATGGGCTGAAAACGCCTGTTTTGGGACTCTGCAGAGAAAGTCTCTGCAGACTGCCGAATCCACACACTGGTTTAACTCTGGAAGTTGAGTGCACACATTGACAACCGTTCTGTTAGATAGCTGCGTTTTGGATTTAGAAGCAGATATTTCCCTGTGCTTACTGCTGTTTCTTCCATATGCCGGTAATGGGCTGAAAACGCCTGTTTTGGGACTCTGCAGAGAAAGTCTCTGCAGACTGCTGAATCCACACACGGGTTTAACTCTGGAAGTTGAGTGCACACATTGACAACCGTTCTGTTAGATAGCTGCGTTTTGGATTTAGAAGCAGATATTTCCCTGTGCTTACTGCTGTTTCTTCCATATGCCGGTAATGGGCTGAAAACGCCTGTTTTGGGACTCTGCAGAGAAAGTCTCTGCAGACTGCTGAATCCACACACGGGTTTACCTCTGGAAGTTGAGTGCACACATTGACAACCGTTCTGTTAGATAGCTGCGTTTTGGATTTAGAAGCAGATATTTCCCTGTGCTTACTGCTGTTTCTTCCCTATGCCGGTAATGGGCTGAAAACGCCTGTTTTGGGACTCTGCAGAGAAAGTCTCTGCAGACTGCTGAATCCACACACGGGTTTAACTCTGGAAGTTGAGTGCACACATTGACTACCGTTCTGTTAGATAGCTGCGTTTTGGATTTAGAAACAGATATTTCCCTGTGCTTACTGCTGTTTCTTCCATATGCCGGTAATGGGCTGAAAACGCCTGTTTTGGGACTCTGCAGAGAAAGTCTCTGCAGACTGCTGAATCCACACACGGGTTTAACTCTGGAAGTTGAGTGCACACATTGACAACCGTTCTGTTAGATAGCTGCGTTTTGGATTTAGAAGCAGATATTTCCCTGTGCTTACTGCTGTTTCTTCCATATGCCGGTAATGGGCTGAAAACGCCTGTTTTGGGACTCTGCAGAGAAAGTCTCTGCAGACTGCTGAATCCACACACGGGTTTAACTCTGGAAGTTGAGTGCACACATTGACAACCGTTCTGTTAGATAGCTGCGTTTTGGATTTAGAAGCAGATATTTCCCTGTGCTTACTGCTGTTTCTTCCATATGCCGGTAATGGGCTGAAAACGCCTGTTTTGGGACTCTGCAGAGAAAGTCTCTGCAGACTGCTGAATCCACACACGGGTTTAACTCTGGAAGTTGAGTGCACACATTGACTACCGTTCTGTTAGATAGCTGCGTTTTGGATTTAGAAGCAGATATTTCCCTGTGCTTACTGCTGTTTCTTCCATATGCCGGTAATGGGCTGAAAACGCCTGTTTTGGGACTCTGCAGAGAAAGTCTCTGCAGACTGCTGAATCCACACACGGGTTTAACTCTGGAAGTTGAGTGCACACATTGACAACCGTTCTGTTAGATAGCTGCGTTTTGGATTTAGAAGCAGATATTTCCCTGTGCTTACTGCTGTTTCTTCCCTATGCCGGTAATGGGCTGAAAACGCCTGTTTTGGGACTCTGCAGAGAAAGTCTCTGCAGACTGCTGAATCCACACACGGGTTTAACTCTGGAAGTTGAGTGCACACATTGACAACCGTTCTGTTAGATAGCTGCGTTTTGGATTTAGAAGCAGATATTTCCCTGTGCTTACTGCTGTTTCTTCCATATGCCGGTAATGGGCTGAAAACGCCTGTTTTGGGACTCTGCAGAGAAAGTCTCTGCAGACTGCTGAATCCACACACGGGTTTAACTCTGGAAGTTGAGTGCACACATTGACAACCGTTCTGTTAGATAGCTGCGTTTTGGATTTAGAAGCAGATATTTCCCTGTGCTTACTGCTGTTTCTTCCATATGCCGGTAATGGGCTGAAAACGCCTGTTTTGGGACTCTGCAGAGAAAGTCTCTGCAGACTGCTGAATCCACACACGGGTTTAACTCTGGAAGTTGAGTGCACACATTGACAACCGTTCTGTTAGATAGCTGCGTTTTGGATTTAGAAGCAGATATTTCCCTGTGCTTACTGCTGTTTCTTCCATATGCCGGTAATGGGCTGAAAACGCCTGTTTTGGGACTCTGCAGAGAAAGTCTCTGCAGACTGCTGAATCCACACACGGGTTTAACTCTGGAAGTTGAGTGCACACATTGACAACCGTTCTGTTAGATAGCTGCGTTTTGGATTTAGAGGCAGATATTTCCCTGTGCTTACTGCTGCTTCTTCCATATGCCGGTAATGGGCTGAAAACGCCTGTTTTGGGACTCTGCAGAGAAAGTCTCTGCAGACTGCTGAATCCACACACGGGTTTAACTCTGGAAGTTGAGTGCACACATTGACAACCGTTCTGTTAGATAGCTGCGTTTTGGATTTAGAAGCAGATATTTCCCTGTGCTTACTGCTGTTTCTTCCATATGCCGGTAATGGGCTGAAAACGCCTGTTTTGGGACTCTGCAGAGAAAGTCTCTGCAGACTGCTGAATCCACACACGGGTTTAACTCTGGAAGTTGAGTGCACACATTGACAACCGTTCTGTTAGATAGCTGCGTTTTGGATTTAGAAGCAGATATTTCCCTGTGCTTACTGCTGTTTCTTCCGTATGCCGGTAATGGGCTGAAAACGCCTGTTTTGGGACTCTGCAGAGAAAGTCTCTGCAGACTGCTGAATCCACACACGGGTTTAACTCTGGAAGTTGAGTGCACACATTGACAACCGTTCTGTTAGATAGCTGCGTTTTGGATTTAGAAGCAGATATTTCCCTGTGCTTACTGCTGTTTCTTCCATATGCCGGTAATGGGCTGAAAACGCCTGTTTTGGGACTCTGCAGAGAAAGTCTCTGCAGACTGCTGAATCCACACACGGGTTTAACTCTGGAAGTTGAGTGCACACATTGACAACCGTTCTGTTAGATAGCTGCGTTTTGGATTTAGAAGCAGATATTTCCCTGTGCTTACTGCTGTTTCTTCCATATGCCGGTAATGGGCTGAAAACGCCTGTTTTGGGACTCTGCAGAGAAAGTCTCTGCAGACTGCTGAATCCACACACGGGTTTAACTCTGGAAGTTGAGTGCACACATTGACAACCGTTCTGTTAGATAGCTGCGTTTTGGATTTAGAAGCAGATATTTCCCTGTGCTTACTGCTGTTTCTTCCATATGCCGGTAATGGGCTGAAAACGCCTGTTTTGGGACTCTGCAGAGAAAGTCTCTGCAGACTGCTGAATCCACACACGGGTTTAACTCTGGAAGTTGAGTGCACACATTGACAACCGTTCTGTTAGATAGCTGCGTTTTGGATTTAGAAGCAGATATTTCCCTGTGCTTACTGCTGTTTCTTCCCTATGCCGGTAATGGGCTGAAAACGCCTGTTTTGGGACTCTGCAGAGAAAGTCTCTGCAGACTGCTGAATCCACACACGGGT
The DNA here is from genome assembly GCF_030222135.1 of Aotus nancymaae. Taxonomy (NCBI): domain Eukaryota; kingdom Metazoa; phylum Chordata; class Mammalia; order Primates; family Aotidae; genus Aotus; species Aotus nancymaae. The sequence goes on from NW_026989319.1 coordinate 41,435, forward strand.
TTAACTCTGGAAGTTGAGTGCACACATTGACAACCGTTCTGTTAGATAGCTGCGTTTTGGATTTAGAAGCAGATATTTCCCTGTGCTTACTGCTGTTTCTTCCATATGCCGGTAATGGGCTGAAAACGCCTGTTTTGGGACTCTGCAGAGAAAGTCTCTGCAGACTGCTGAATCCACACACGGGTTTAACTCTGGAAGTTGAGTGCACACATTGACAACCGTTCTGTTAGATAGCTGCGTTTTGGATTTAGAAGCAGATATTTCCCTGTGCTTACTGCTGTTTCTTCCATATGCCGGTAATGGGCTGAAAACGCCTGTTTTGGGACTCTGCAGAGAAAGTCTCTGCAGACTGCTGAATCCACACACGGGTTTAACTCTGGAAGTTGAGTGCACACATTGACAACCGTTCTGTTAGATAGCTGCGTTGTGGATTTAGAAGCAGATATTTCCCTGTGCTTACTGCTGCTTCTTCCATATGCCGGTAATGGGCTGAAAACGCCTGTTTTGGGACTCTGCAGAGAAAGTGTTTGCAGACTGCTGAATCCACACACGGGTTTACCTCTGGAAGTTGAGTGCACACATTGACAACCGTTCTGTTAGATAGCTGCGTTTTGGATTTAGAAGCAGATATTTCCCTGTGCTTACTGCTGTTTCTTCCATATGCCGGTAATGGGCTGAAAACGCCTGTTTTGGGACTCTGCAGAGAAAGTGTTTGCAGACTGCTGAATCCACACACGGGTTTAACTCTGGAAGTTGAGTGCACACATTGACAACCGTTCTGTTAGATAGCTGCGTTTTGGATTTAGAAGCAGATATTTCCCTGTGCTTACTGCTGCTTCTTCCATATGCCGGTAATGGGCTGAAAACGCCTGTTTTGGGACTCTGCAGAGAAAGTCTCTGCAGACTGCTGAATCCACACACGGGTTTAACTCTGGAAGTTGAGTGCACACATTGACAACCGTTCTGTTAGATAGCTGCGTTTTGGATTTAGAAGCAGATATTTCCCTGTGCTTACTGCTGCTTCTTCCATATGCCGGTAATGGGCTGAAAACGCCTGTTTTGGGACTCTGCAGAGAAAGTCTCTGCAGACTGCTGAATCCACACACGGGTTTAACTCTGGAAGTTGAGTGCACACATTGACAACCGTTCTGTTAGATAGCTGCGTTTTGGATTTAGAAGCAGATATTTCCCTGTGCTTACTGCTGTTTCTTCCATATGCCGGTAATGGGCTGAAAACGCCTGTTTTGGGACTCTGCAGAGAAAGTCTCTGCAGACTGCTGAATCCACACACGGGTTTAACTCTGGAAGTTGAGTGCACACATTGACAACCGTTCTGTTAGATAGCTGCGTTTTGGATTTAGAAGCAGATATTTCCCTGTGCTTACTGCTGTTTCTTCCATATGCCGGTAATGGGCTGAAAACGCCTGTTTTGGGACTCTGCAGAGAAAGTCTCTGCAGACTGCTGAATCCACACACGGGTTTAACTCTGGAAGTTGAGTGCACACATTGACAACCGTTCTGTTAGATAGCTGCGTTTTGGATTTAGAAGCAGATATTTCCCTGTGCTTACTGCTGTTTCTTCCATATGCCGGTAATGGGCTGAAAACGCCTGTTTTGGGACTCTGCAGAGAAAGTCTCTGCAGACTGCTGAATCCACACACGGGTTTAACTCTGGAAGTTGAGTGCACACATTGACAACCGTTCTGTTAGATAGCTGCGTTTTGGATTTAGAAGCAGATATTTCCCTGTGCTTACTGCTGTTTCTTCCATATGCCGGTAATGGGCTGAAAACGCCTGTTTTGGGACTCTGCAGAGAAAGTCTCTGCAGACTGCTGAATCCACACACGGGTTTAACTCTGGAAGTTGAGTGCACACATTGACAACCGTTCTGTTAGATAGCTGCGTTTTGGATTTAGAAGCAGATATTTCCCTGTGCTTACTGCTGTTTCTTCCCTATGCCGGTAATGGGCTGAAAACGCCTGTTTTGGGACTCTGCAGAGAAAGTCTCTGCAGACTGCTGAATCCACACACGGGTTTAACTCTGGAAGTTGAGTGCACACATTGACAACCGTTCTGTTAGATAGCTGCGTTTTGGATTTAGAAGCAGATATTTCCCTGTGCTTACTGCTGTTTCTTCCATATGCCGGTAATGGGCTGAAAACGCCTGTTTTGGGACTCTGCAGAGAAAGTCTCTGCAGACTGCTGAATCCACACACGGGTTTAACTCTGGAAGTTGAGTGCACACATTGACAACCGTTCTGTTAGATAGCTGCGTTTTGGATTTAGAAGCAGATATTTCCCTGTGCTTACTGCTGTTTCTTCCCTATGCCGGTAATGGGCTGAAAACGCCTGTTTTGGGACTCTGCAGAGAAAGTCTCTGCAGACTGCTGAATCCACACACGGGTTTAACTCTGGAAGTTGAGTGCACACATTGACAACCGTTCTGTTAGATAGCTGCGTTTTGGATTTAGAAGCAGATATTTCCCTGTGCTTACTGCTGTTTCTTCCATATGCCGGTAATGGGCTGAAAACGCCTGTTTTGGGACTCTGCAGAGAAAGTCTCTGCAGACTGCTGAATCCACACACGGGTTTAACTCTGGAAGTTGAGTGCACACATTGACAACCGTTCTGTTAGATAGCTGCGTTTTGGATTTAGAAGCAGATATTTCCCTGTGCTTACTGCTGTTTCTTCCATATGCCGGTAATGGGCTGAAAACGCCTGTTTTGGGACTCTGCAGAGAAAGTCTCTGCAGACTGCTGAATCCACACACGGGTTTAACTCTGGAAGTTGAGTGCACACATTGACAACCGTTCTGTTAGATAGCTGCGTTTTGGATTTAGAAGCAGATATTTCCCTGTGCTTACTGCTGTTTCTTCCATATGCCGTTAATGGGCTGAAAACGCCTGTTTTGGGACTCTGCAGAGAAAGTCTCTGCAGACTGCCGAATCCACACACTGGTTTAACTCTGGAAATTGAGTGCACACATTGACAACCGTTCTGTTAGATAGCTGCGTTTTGGATTTAGAAGCAGATATTTCCCTGTGCTTACTGCTGTTTCTTCCATATGCCGGTAATGGGCTGAAAACGCCTGTTTTGGGACTCTGCAGAGAAAGTCTCTGCAGACTGCTGAATCCACACACGGGTTTAACTCTGGAAGTTGAGTGCACACATTGACAACCGTTCTGTTAGATAGCTGCGTTTTGGATTTAGAAGCAGATATTTCCCTGTGCTTACTGCTGTTTCTTCCATATGCCGGTAATGGGCTGAAAACGCCTGTTTTGGGACTCTGCAGAGAAAGTCTCTGCAGACTGCTGAATCCACACACGGGTTTACCTCTGGAAGTTGAGTGCACACATTGACAACCGTTCTGTTAGATAGCTGCGTTTTGGATTTAGAAGCAGATATTTCCCTGTGCTTACTGCTGTTTCTTCCCTATGCCGGTAATGGGCTGAAAACGCCTGTTTTGGGACTCTGCAGAGAAAGTCTCTGCAGACTGCTGAATCCACACACGGGTTTAACTCTGGAAGTTGAGTGCACACATTGACTACCGTTCTGTTAGATAGCTGCGTTTTGGATTTAGAAGCAGATATTTCCCTGTGCTTACTGCTGTTTCTTCCATATGCCGGTAATGGGCTGAAAACGCCTGTTTTGGGACTCTGCAGAGAAAGTGTTTGCAGACTGCTGAATCCACACACGGGTTTAACTCTGGAAGTTGAGTGCACACATTGACAACCGTTCTGTTAGATAGCTGCGTTTTGGATTTAGAAGCAGATATTTCCCTGTGCTTACTGCTGTTTCTTCCATATGCCGGTAATGGGCTGAAAACGCCTGTTTTGGGACTCTGCAGAGAAAGTCTCTGCAGACTGCTGAATCCACACACGGGTTTAACTCTGGAAGTTGAGTGCACACATTGACAACCGTTCTGTTAGATAGCTGCGTTTTGGATTTAGAAGCAGATATTTCCCTGTGCTTACTGCTGTTTCTTCCATATGCCGGTAATGGGCTGAAAACGCCTGTTTTGGGACTCTGCAGAGAAAGTCTCTGCAGACTGCTGAATCCACACACGGGTTTAACTCTGGAAGTTGAGTGCACACATTGACTACCGTTCTGTTAGATAGCTGCGTTTTGGATTTAGAAGCAGATATTTCCCTGTGCTTACTGCTGTTTCTTCCATATGCCGGTAATGGGCTGAAAACGCCTGTTTTGGGACTCTGCAGAGAAAGTCTCTGCAGACTGCTGAATCCACACACGGGTTTAACTCTGGAAGTTGAGTGCACACATTGACAACCGTTCTGTTAGATAGCTGCGTTTTGGATTTAGAAGCAGATATTTCCCTGTGCTTACTGCTGTTTCTTCCATATGCCGGTAATGGGCTGAAAACGCCTGTTTTGGGACTCTGCAGAGAAAGTCTCTGCAGACTGCTGAATCCACACACGGGTTTACCTCTGGAAGTTGAGTGCACACATTGACAACCGTTCTGTTAGATAGCTGCGTTTTGGATTTAGAAGCAGATATTTCCCTGTGCTTACTGCTGTTTCTTCCCTATGCCGGTAATGGGCTGAAAACGCCTGTTTTGGGACTCTGCAGAGAAAGTCTCTGCAGACTGCTGAATCCACACACGGGTTTAACTCTGGAAGTTGAGTGCACACATTGACTACCGTTCTGTTAGATAGCTGCGTTTTGGATTTAGAAGCAGATATTTCCCTGTGCTTACTGCTGTTTCTTCCATATGCCGGTAATGGGCTGAAAACGCCTGTTTTGGGACTCTGCAGAGAAAGTGTTTGCAGACTGCTGAATCCACACACGGGTTTAACTCTGGAAGTTGAGTGCACACATTGACAACCGTTCTGTTAGATAGCTGCGTTTTGGATTTAGAAGCAGATATTTCCCTGTGCTTACTGCTGTTTCTTCCATATGCCGGTAATGGGCTGAAAACGCCTGTTTTGGGACTCTGCAGAGAAAGTCTCTGCAGACTGCTGAATCCACACACGGGTTTAACTCTGGAAGTTGAGTGCACACATTGACAACCGTTCTGTTAGATAGCTGCGTTTTGGATTTAGAAGCAGATATTTCCCTGTGCTTACTGCTGTTTCTTCCATATGCCGGTAATGGGCTGAAAACGCCTGTTTTGGGACTCTGCAGAGAAAGTCTCTGCAGACTGCTGAATCCACACACGGGTTTAACTCTGGAAGTTGAGTGCACACATTGACTACCGTTCTGTTAGATAGCTGCGTTTTGGATTTAGAAGCAGATATTTCCCTGTGCTTACTGCTGTTTCTTCCATATGCCGGTAATGGGCTGAAAACGCCTGTTTTGGGACTCTGCAGAGAAAGTCTCTGCAGACTGCTGAATCCACACACGGGTTTAACTCTGGAAGTTGAGTGCACACATTGACAACCGTTCTGTTAGATAGCTGCGTTTTGGATTTAGAAGCAGATATTTCCCTGTGCTTACTGCTGTTTCTTCCATATGCCGGTAATGGGCTGAAAACGCCTGTTTTGGGACTCTGCAGAGAAAGTCTCTGCAGACTGCTGAATCCACACACGGGTTTAACTCTGGAAGTTGAGTGCACACATTGACAACCGTTCTGTTAGATAGCTGCGTTTTGGATTTAGAAGCAGATATTTCCCTGTGCTTACTGCTGTTTCTTCCATATGCCGGTAATGGGCTGAAAACGCCTGTTTTGGGACTCTGCAGAGAAAGTCTCTGCAGACTGCTGAATCCACACACGGGTTTAACTCTGGAAGTTGAGTGCACACATTGACAACCGTTCTGTTAGATAGCTGCGTTTTGGATTTAGAAGCAGATATTTCCCTGTGCTTACTGCTGTTTCTTCCATATGCCGGTAATGGGCTGAAAACGCCTGTTTTGGGACTCTGCAGAGAAAGTCTCTGCAGACTGCTGAATCCACACACGGGTTTAACTCTGGAAGTTGAGTGCACACATTGACAACCGTTCTGTTAGATAGCTGCGTTTTGGATTTAGAAGCAGATATTTCCCTGTGCTTACTGCTGTTTCTTCCATATGCCGGTAATGGGCTGAAAACGCCTGTTTTGGGACTCTGCAGAGAAAGTCTCTGCAGACTGCTGAATCCACACACGGGTTTAACTCTGGAAGTTGAGTGCACACATTGACAACCGTTCTGTTAGATAGCTGCGTTTTGGATTTAGAAGCAGATATTTCCCTGTGCTTACTGCTGTTTCTTCCATATGCCGGTAATGGGCTGAAAACGCCTGTTTTGGGACTCTGCAGAGAAAGTCTCTGCAGACTGCTGAATCCACACACGGGTTTAACTCTGGAAATTGAGTGCACACATTGACAACCGTTCTGTTAGATAGCTGCGTTTTGGATTTAGAGGCAGATATTTCCCTGTGCTTACTGCTGCTTCTTCCATATGCCGGTAATGGGCTGAAAACGCCTGTTTTGGGACTCTGCAGAGAAAGTCTCTGCAGACTGCTGAATCCACACACGGGTTTAACTCTGGAAGTTGAGTGTACACATTGACAACCGTTCTGTTAGATAGCTGCGTTTTGGATTTAGAAGCAGATATTTCCCTGTGCTTACTGCTGTTTCTTCCATATGCCGGTAATGGGCTGAAAACGCCTGTTTTGGGACTCTGCAGAGAAAGTCTCTGCAGACTGCTGAATCCACACACGGGTTTAACTCTGGAAGTTGAGTGCACACATTGACAACCGTTCTGTTAGATAGCTGCGTTTTGGATTTAGAAGCAGATATTTCCCTGTGCTTACTGCTGTTTCTTCCATATGCCGGTAATGGGCTGAAAACGCCTGTTTTGGGACTCTGCAGAGAAAGTCTCTGCAGACTGCTGAATCCACACACGGGTTTAACTCTGGAAGTTGAGTGCACACATTGACAACCGTTCTGTTAGATAGCTGCGTTTTGGATTTAGAAGCAGATATTTCCCTGTGCTTACTGCTGTTTCTTCCCTATGCCGGTAATGGGCTGAAAACGCCTGTTTTGGGACTCTGCAGAGAAAGTCTCTGCAGACTGCTGAATCCACACACGGGTTTAACTCTGGAAGTTGAGTGCACACATTGACAACCGTTCTGTTAGATAGCTGCGTTTTGGATTTAGAAGCAGATATTTCCCTGTGCTTACTGCTGTTTCTTCCATATGCCGGTAATGGGCTGAAAACGCCTGTTTTGGGACTCTGCAGAGAAAGTCTCTGCAGACTGCTGAATCCACACACGGGTTTAACTCTGGAAGTTGAGTGCACACATTGACAACCGTTCTGTTAGATAGCTGCGTTTTGGATTTAGAAGCAGATATTTCCCTGTGCTTACTGCTGCTTCTTCCATATGCCGGTAATGGGCTGAAAACGCCTGTTTTGGGACTCTGCAGAGAAAGTCTCTGCAGACTGCTGAATCCACACACGGGTTTAACTCTGGAAGTTGAGTGCACACATTGACAACCGTTCTGTTAGATAGCTGCGTTTTGGATTTAGAAGCAGATATTTCCCTGTGCTTACTGCTGTTTCTTCCATATGCCGTTAATGGGCTGAAAACGCCTGTTTTGGGACTCTGCAGAGAAAGTCTCTGCAGACTGCCGAATCCACACACTGGTTTAACTCTGGAAATTGAGTGCACACATTGACAACCGTTCTGTTAGATAGCTGCGTTTTGGATTTAGAAGCAGATATTTCCCTGTGCTTACTGCTGTTTCTTCCATATGCCGGTAATGGGCTGAAAACGCCTGTTTTGGGACTCTGCAGAGAAAGTCTCTGCAGACTGCTGAATCCACACACGGGTTTACCTCTGGAAGTTGAGTGCACACATTGACAACCGTTCTGTTAGATAGCTGCGTTTTGGATTTAGAAGCAGATATTTCCCTGTGCTTACTGCTGTTTCTTCCCTATGCCGGTAATGGGCTGAAAACGCCTGTTTTGGGACTCTGCAGAGAAAGTCTCTGCAGACTGCTGAATCCACACACGGGTTTAACTCTGGAAGTTGAGTGCACACATTGACTACCGTTCTGTTAGATAGCTGCGTTTTGGATTTAGAAGCAGATATTTCCCTGTGCTTACTGCTGTTTCTTCCATATGCCGGTAATGGGCTGAAAACGCCTGTTTTGGGACTCTGCAGAGAAAGTGTTTGCAGACTGCTGAATCCACACACGGGTTTAACTCTGGAAGTTGAGTGCACACATTGACAACCGTTCTGTTAGATAGCTGCGTTTTGGATTTAGAAGCAGATATTTCCCTGTGCTTACTGCTGTTTCTTCCATATGCCGGTAATGGGCTGAAAACGCCTGTTTTGGGACTCTGCAGAGAAAGTCTCTGCAGACTGCTGAATCCACACACGGGTTTAACTCTGGAAGTTGAGTGCACACATTGACAACCGTTCTGTTAGATAGCTGCGTTTTGGATTTAGAAGCAGATTATTTCCCTGTGCTTACTGCTGTTTCTTCCATATGCCGGTAATGGGCTGAAAACGCCTGTTTTGGGACTCTGCAGAGAAAGTCTCTGCAGACTGCTGAATCCACACACGGGTTTAACTCTGGAAGTTGAGTGCACACATTGACTACCGTTCTGTTAGATAGCTGCGTTTTGGATTTAGAAGCAGATATTTCCCTGTGCTTACTGCTGTTTCTTCCATATGCCGGTAATGGGCTGAAAACGCCTGTTTTGGGACTCTGCAGAGAAAGTCTCTGCAGACTGCTGAATCCACACACGGGTTTAACTCTGGAAGTTGAGTGCACACATTGACAACCGTTCTGTTAGATAGCTGCGTTTTGGATTTAGAAGCAGATATTTCCCTGTGCTTACTGCTGTTTCTTCCATATGCCGGTAATGGGCTGAAAACGCCTGTTTTGGGACTCTGCAGAGAAAGTCTCTGCAGACTGCTGAATCCACACACGGGTTTAACTCTGGAAGTTGAGTGCACACATTGACAACCGTTCTGTTAGATAGCTGCGTTTTGGATTTAGAAGCAGATATTTCCCTGTGCTTACTGCTGTTTCTTCCATATGCCGGTAATGGGCTGAAAACGCCTGTTTTGGGACTCTGCAGAGAAAGTCTCTGCAGACTGCTGAATCCACACACGGGTTTAACTCTGGAAGTTGAGTGCACACATTGACAACCGTTCTGTTAGATAGCTGCGTTTTGGATTTAGAAGCAGATATTTCCCTGTGCTTACTGCTGTTTCTTCCATATGCCGGTAATGGGCTGAAAACGCCTGTTTTGGGACTCTGCAGAGAAAGTCTCTGCAGACTGCTGAATCCACACACGAGTTTAACTCTGGAAATTGAGTGCACACATTGACAACCGTTCTGTTAGATAGCTGCGTTTTGGATTTAGAGGCAGATATTTCCCTGTGCTTACTGCTGCTTCTTCCATATGCCGGTAATGGGCTGAAAACGCCTGTTTTGGGACTCTGCAGAGAAAGTCTCTGCAGACTGCTGAATCCACACACGGGTTTAACTCTGGAAGTTGAGTGTACACATTGACAACCGTTCTGTTAGATAGCTGCGTTTTGGATTTAGAAGCAGATATTTCCCTGTGCTTACTGCTGTTTCTTCCATATGCCGGTAATGGGCTGAAAACGCCTGTTTTGGGACTCTGCAGAGAAAGTCTCTGCAGACTGCTGAATCCACACACGGGTTTAACTCTGGAAGTTGAGTGCACACATTGACAACCGTTCTGTTAGATAGCTGCGTTTTGGATTTAGAAGCAGATATTTCCCTGTGCTTACTGCTGTTTCTTCCATATGCCGGTAATGGGCTGAAAACGCCTGTTTTGGGACTCTGCAGAGAAAGTCTCTGCAGACTGCTGAATCCACACACGGGTTTAACTCTGGAAGTTGAGTGCACACATTGACAACCGTTCTGTTAGATAGCTGCGTTTTGGATTTAGAAGCAGATATTTCCCTGTGCTTACTGCTGTTTCTTCCATATGCCGGTAATGGGCTGAAAACGCCTGTTTTGGGACTCTGCAGAGAAAGTCTCTGCAGACTGCTGAATCCACACACGGGTTTAACTCTGGAAGTTGAGTGCACACATTGACAACCGTTCTGTTAGATAGCTGCGTTTTGGATTTAGAAGCAGATATTTCCCTGTGCTTACTGCTGTTTCTTCCCTATGCCGGTAATGGGCTGAAAACGCCTGTTTTGGGACTCTGCAGAAAAGTCTCTGCAGACTGCTGAATCCACACACGGGTTTAACTCTGGAAGTTGAGTGCACACATTGACAACCGTTCTGTTAGATAGCTGCGTTTTGGATTTAGAAGCAGATATTTCCCTGTGCTTACTGCTGTTTCTTCCATATGCCGGTAATGGGCTGAAAACGCCTGTTTTGGGACTCTGCAGAGAAAGTCTCTGCAGACTGCTGAATCCACACACGGGTTTAACTCTGGAAGTTGAGTGCACACATTGACAACCGTTCTGTTAGATAGCTGCGTTTTGGATTTAGAAGCAGATATTTCCCTGTGCTTACTGCTGTTTCTTCCATATGCCGGTAATGGGCTGAAAACGCCTGTTTTGGGACTCTGCAGAGAAAGTCTCTGCAGACTGCTGAATCCACACACGGGTTTAACTCTGGAAGTTGAGTGCACACATTGACAACCGTTCTGTTAGATAGCTGCGTTTTGGATTTAGAAGCAGATATTTCCCTGTGCTTACTGCTGTTTCTTCCATATGCCGTTAATGGGCTGAAAACGCCTGTTTTGGGACTCTGCAGAGAAAGTCTCTGCAGACTGCCGAATCCACACACTGGTTTAACTCTGGAAGTTGAGTGCACACATTGACAACCGTTCTGTTAGATAGCTGCGTTTTGGATTTAGAAGCAGATATTTCCCTGTGCTTACTGCTGCTTCTTCCATATGCCGGTAATGGGCTGAAAACGCCTGTTTTGGGACTCTGCAGAGAAAGTGTTTGCAGACTGCTGAATCCACACACGGGTTTAACTCTGGAAGTTGAGTGCACACATTGACAACCGTTCTGTTAGATAGCTGCGTTTTGGATTTAGAAGCAGATATTTCCCTGTGCTTACTGCTGCTTCTTCCATATGCCGGTAATGGGCTGAAAACGCCTGTTTTGGGACTCTGCAGAGAAAGTCTCTGCAGACTGCTGAATCCACACACGGGTTTAACTCTGGAAGTTGAGTGCACACATTGACAACCGTTCTGTTAGATAGCTGCGTTTTGGATTTAGAAGCAGATATTTCCCTGTGCTTACTGCTGTTTCTTCCATATGCCGGTAATGGGCTGAAAACGCCTGTTTTGGGACTCTGCAGAGAAAGTCTCTGCAGACTGCTGAATCCACACACCGGTTTAACTCTGGAAGTTGAGTGCACACATTGACAACCGTTCTGTTAGATAGCTGCGTTTTGGATTTAGAAGCAGATATTTCCCTGTGCTTACTGCTGTTTCTTCCATATGCCGGTAATGGGCTGAAAACGCCTGTTTTGGGACTCTGCAGAGAAAGTCTCTGCAGACTGCTGAATCCACACACGGGTTTAACTCTGGAAGTTGAGTGCACACATTGACAACCGTTCTGTTAGATAGCTGCGTTTTGGATTTAGAAGCAGATATTTCCCTGTGCTTACTGCTGTTTCTTCCATATGCCGGTAATGGGCTGAAAACGCCTGTTTTGGGACTCTGCAGAGAAAGTCTCTGCAGACTGCTGAATCCACACACGGGTTTAACTCTGGAAGTTGAGTGCACACATTGACAACCGTTCTGTTAGATAGCTGCGTTTTGGATTTAGAAGCAGATATTTCCCTGTGCTTACTGCTGTTTCTTCCATATGCCGGTAATGGGCTGAAAACGCCTGTTTTGGGACTCTGCAGAGAAAGTCTCTGCAGACTGCTGAATCCACACACGGGTTTAACTCTGGAAGTTGAGTGCACACATTGACAACCGTTCTGTTAGATAGCTGCGTTTTGGATTTAGAAGCAGATATTTCCCTGTGCTTACTGCTGTTTCTTCCATATGCCGGTAATGGGCTGAAAACGCCTGTTTTGGGACTCTGCAGAGAAAGTCTCTGCAGACTGCTGAATCCACACACGGGTTTAACTCTGGAAGTTGAGTGCACACATTGACAACCGTTCTGTTAGATAGCTGCGTTTTGGATTTAGAAGCAGATATTTCCCTGTGCTTACTGCTGTTTCTTCCCTATGCCTGTAATGGGCTGAAAACGCCTGTTTTGGGACTCTGCAGAGAAAGTCTCTGCAGACTGCTGAATCCACACACGGGTTTAACTCTGGAAGTTGAGTGCACACATTGACAACCGTTCTGTTAGATAGCTGCGTTTTGGATTTAGAAGCAGATATTTCCCTGTGCTTACTGCTGTTTCTTCCATATGCCGGTAATGGGCTGAAAACGCCTGTTTTGGGACTCTGCAGAGAAAGTCTCTGCAGACTGCTGAATCCACACACGGGTTTAACTCTGGAAGTTGAGTGCACACATTGACAACCGTTCTGTTAGATAGCTGCGTTTTGGATTTAGAAGCAGATATTTCCCTGTGCTTACTGCTGTTTCTTCCCTATGCCGGTAATGGGCTGAAAACGCCTGTTTTGGGACTCTGCAGAGAAAGTCTCTGCAGACTGCTGAATCCACACACGGGTTTAACTCTGGAAGTTGAGTGCACACATTGACAACCGTTCTGTTAGATAGCTGCGTTTTGGATTTAGAAGCAGATATTTCCCTGTGCTTACTGCTGTTTCTTCCATATGCCGGTAATGGGCTGAAAACGCCTGTTTTGGGACTCTGCAGAGAAAGTCTCTGCAGACTGCTGAATCCACACACGGGTTTAACTCTGGAAGTTGAGTGCACACATTGACAACCGTTCTGTTAGATAGCTGCGTTTTGGATTTAGAAGCAGATATTTCCCTGTGCTTACTGCTGTTTCTTCCCTATGCCGGTAATGGGCTGAAAACGCCTGTTTTGGGACTCTGCAGAGAAAGTCTCTGCAGACTGCTGAATCCACACACGGGTTTAACTCTGGAAGTTGAGTGCACACATTGACAACCGTTCTGTTAGATAGCTGCGTTTTGGATTTAGAAGCAGATATTTCCCTGTGCTTACTGCTGTTTCTTCCATATGCCGTTAATGGGCTGAAAACGCCTGTTTTGGGACTCTGCAGAGAAAGTCTCTGCAGACTGCCGAATCCACACACTGGTTTAACTCTGGAAGTTGAGTGCACACATTGACAACCGTTCTGTTAGATAGCTGCGTTTTGGATTTAGAAGCAGATATTTCCCTGTGCTTACTGCTGTTTCTTCCATATGCCGGTAATGGGCTGAAAACGCCTGTTTTGGGACTCTGCAGAGAAAGTCTCTGCAGACTGCTGAATCCACACACGGGTTTAACTCTGGAAGTTGAGTGCACACATTGACAACCGTTCTGTTAGATAGCTGCGTTTTGGATTTAGAAGCAGATATTTCCCTGTGCTTACTGCTGTTTCTTCCATATGCCGGTAATGGGCTGAAAACGCCTGTTTTGGGACTCTGCAGAGAAAGTCTCTGCAGACTGCTGAATCCACACACGGGTTTACCTCTGGAAGTTGAGTGCACACATTGACAACCGTTCTGTTAGATAGCTGCGTTTTGGATTTAGAAGCAGATATTTCCCTGTGCTTACTGCTGTTTCTTCCCTATGCCGGTAATGGGCTGAAAACGCCTGTTTTGGGACTCTGCAGAGAAAGTCTCTACAGACTGCTGAATCCACACACGGGTTTAACTCTGGAAGTTGAGTGCACACATTGACAACCGTTCTGTTAGATAGCTGCGTTTTGGATTTAGAAGCAGATATTTCCCTGTGCTTACTGCTGTTTCTTCCATATGCCGGTAATGGGCTGAAAACGCCTGTTTTGGGACTCTGCAGAGAAAGTCTCTGCAGACTGCTGAATCCACACACGGGTTTAACTCTGGAAGTTGAGTGCACACATTGACAACCGTTCTGTTAGATAGCTGCGTTTTGGATTTAGAAGCAGATATTTCCCTGTGCTTACTGCTGTTTCTTCCATATGCCGGTAATGGGCTGAAAACGCCTGTTTTGGGACTCTGCAGAGAAAGTCTCTGCAGACTGCTGAATCCACACACGGGTTTAACTCTGGAAGTTGAGTGCACACATTGACAACCGTTCTGTTAGATAGCTGCGTTTTGGATTTAGAAGCAGATATTTCCCTGTGCTTACTGCTGTTTCTTCCATATGCCGGTAATGGGCTGAAAACGCCTGTTTTGGGACTCTGCAGAGAAAGTCTCTGCAGACTGCTGAATCCACACACGGGTTTAACTCTGGAAGTTGAGTGCACACATTGACAACCGTTCTGTTAGATAGCTGCGTTTTGGATTTAGAAGCAGATATTTCCCTGTGCTTACTGCTGTTTCTTCCCTATGCCGGTAATGGGCTGAAAACGCCTGTTTTGGGACTCTGCAGAAAAGTCTCTGCAGACTGCTGAATCCACACACGGGTTTAACTCTGGAAGTTGAGTGCACACATTGACAACCGTTCTGTTAGATAGCTGCGTTTTGGATTTAGAAGCAGATATTTCCCTGTGCTTACTGCTGTTTCTTCCATATGCCGGTAATGGGCTGAAAACGCCTGTTTTGGGACTCTGCAGAGAAAGTCTCTGCAGACTGCTGAATCCACACACGGGTTTAACTCTGGAAGTTGAGTGCACACATTGACAACCGTTCTGTTAGATAGCTGCGTTTTGGATTTAGAAGCAGATATTTCCCTGTGCTTACTGCTGTTTCTTCCATATGCCGGTAATGGGCTGAAAACGCCTGTTTTGGGACTCTGCAGAGAAAGTCTCTGCAGACTGCTGAATCCACACACGGGTTTAACTCTGGAAGTTGAGTGCACACATTGACAACCGTTCTGTTAGATAGCTGCGTTTTGGATTTAGAAGCAGATATTTCCCTGTGCTTACTGCTGTTTCTTCCATATGCCGTTAATGGGCTGAAAACGCCTGTTTTGGGACTCTGCAGAGAAAGTCTCTGCAGACTGCCGAATCCACACACTGGTTTAACTCTGGAAGTTGAGTGCACACATTGACAACCGTTCTGTTAGATAGCTGCGTTTTGGATTTAGAAGCAGATATTTCCCTGTGCTTACTGCTGCTTCTTCCATATGCCGGTAATGGGCTGAAAACGCCTGTTTTGGGACTCTGCAGAGAAAGTGTTTGCAGACTGCTGAATCCACACACGGGTTTAACTCTGGAAGTTGAGTGCACACATTGACAACCGTTCTGTTAGATAGCTGCGTTTTGGATTTAGAAGCAGATATTTCCCTGTGCTTACTGCTGCTTCTTCCATATGCCGGTAATGGGCTGAAAACGCCTGTTTTGGGACTCTGCAGAGAAAGTCTCTGCAGACTGCTGAATCCACACACGGGTTTAACTCTGGAAGTTGAGTGCACACATTGACAACCGTTCTGTTAGATAGCTGCGTTTTGGATTTAGAAGCAGATATTTCCCTGTGCTTACTGCTGTTTCTTCCATATGCCGGTAATGGGCTGAAAACGCCTGTTTTGGGACTCTGCAGAGAAAGTCTCTGCAGACTGCTGAATCCACACACCGGTTTAACTCTGGAAGTTGAGTGCACACATTGACAACCGTTCTGTTAGATAGCTGCGTTTTGGATTTAGAAGCAGATATTTCCCTGTGCTTACTGCTGTTTCTTCCATATGCCGGTAATGGGCTGAAAACGCCTGTTTTGGGACTCTGCAGAGAAAGTCTCTGCAGACTGCTGAATCCACACACGGGTTTAACTCTGGAAGTTGAGTGCACACATTGACAACCGTTCTGTTAGATAGCTGCGTTTTGGATTTAGAAGCAGATATTTCCCTGTGCTTACTGCTGTTTCTTCCATATGCCGGTAATGGGCTGAAAACGCCTGTTTTGGGACTCTGCAGAGAAAGTCTCTGCAGACTGCTGAATCCACACACGGGTTTAACTCTGGAAGTTGAGTGCACACATTGACAACCGTTCTGTTAGATAGCTGCGTTTTGGATTTAGAAGCAGATATTTCCCTGTGCTTACTGCTGTTTCTTCCATATGCCGGTAATGGGCTGAAAACGCCTGTTTTGGGACTCTGCAGAGAAAGTCTCTGCAGACTGCTGAATCCACACACGGGTTTAACTCTGGAAGTTGAGTGCACACATTGACAACCGTTCTGTTAGATAGCTGCGTTTTGGATTTAGAAGCAGATATTTCCCTGTGCTTACTGCTGTTTCTTCCATATGCCGGTAATGGGCTGAAAACGCCTGTTTTGGGACTCTGCAGAGAAAGTCTCTGCAGACTGCTGAATCCACACACGGGTTTAACTCTGGAAGTTGAGTGCACACATTGACAACCGTTCTGTTAGATAGCTGCGTTTTGGATTTAGAAGCAGATATTTCCCTGTGCTTACTGCTGTTTCTTCCCTATGCCTGTAATGGGCTGAAAACGCCTGTTTTGGGACTCTGCAGAGAAAGTCTCTGCAGACTGCTGAATCCACACACGGGTTTAACTCTGGAAGTTGAGTGCACACATTGACAACCGTTCTGTTAGATAGCTGCGTTTTGGATTTAGAAGCAGATATTTCCCTGTGCTTACTGCTGTTTCTTCCATATGCCGGTAATGGGCTGAAAACGCCTGTTTTGGGACTCTGCAGAGAAAGTCTCTGCAGACTGCTGAATCCACACACGGGTTTAACTCTGGAAGTTGAGTGCACACATTGACAACCGTTCTGTTAGATAGCTGCGTTTTGGATTTAGAAGCAGATATTTCCCTGTGCTTACTGCTGTTTCTTCCCTATGCCGGTAATGGGCTGAAAACGCCTGTTTTGGGACTCTGCAGAGAAAGTCTCTGCAGACTGCTGAATCCACACACGGGTTTAACTCTGGAAGTTGAGTGCACACATTGACAACCGTTCTGTTAGATAGCTGCGTTTTGGATTTAGAAGCAGATATTTCCCTGTGCTTACTGCTGTTTCTTCCATATGCCGGTAATGGGCTGAAAACGCCTGTTTTGGGACTCTGCAGAGAAAGTCTCTGCAGACTGCTGAATCCACACACGGGTTTAACTCTGGAAGTTGAGTGCACACATTGACAACCGTTCTGTTAGATAGCTGCGTTTTGGATTTAGAAGCAGATATTTCCCTGTGCTTACTGCTGTTTCTTCCCTATGCCGGTAATGGGCTGAAAACGCCTGTTTTGGGACTCTGCAGAGAAAGTCTCTGCAGACTGCTGAATCCACACACGGGTTTAACTCTGGAAGTTGAGTGCACACATTGACAACCGTTCTGTTAGATAGCTGCGTTTTGGATTTAGAAGCAGATATTTCCCTGTGCTTACTGCTGTTTCTTCCATATGCCGTTAATGGGCTGAAAACGCCTGTTTTGGGACTCTGCAGAGAAAGTCTCTGCAGACTGCCGAATCCACACACTGGTTTAACTCTGGAAGTTGAGTGCACACATTGACAACCGTTCTGTTAGATAGCTGCGTTTTGGATTTAGAAGCAGATATTTCCCTGTGCTTACTGCTGTTTCTTCCATATGCCGGTAATGGGCTGAAAACGCCTGTTTTGGGACTCTGCAGAGAAAGTCTCTGCAGACTGCTGAATCCACACACGGGTTTAACTCTGGAAGTTGAGTGCACACATTGACAACCGTTCTGTTAGATAGCTGCGTTTTGGATTTAGAAGCAGATATTTCCCTGTGCTTACTGCTGTTTCTTCCATATGCCGGTAATGGGCTGAAAACGCCTGTTTTGGGACTCTGCAGAGAAAGTCTCTGCAGACTGCTGAATCCACACACGGGTTTACCTCTGGAAGTTGAGTGCACACATTGACAACCGTTCTGTTAGATAGCTGCGTTTTGGATTTAGAAGCAGATATTTCCCTGTGCTTACTGCTGTTTCTTCCCTATGCCGGTAATGGGCTGAAAACGCCTGTTTTGGGACTCTGCAGAGAAAGTCTCTACAGACTGCTGAATCCACACACGGGTTTAACTCTGGAAGTTGAGTGCACACATTGACAACCGTTCTGTTAGATAGCTGCGTTTTGGATTTAGAAGCAGATATTTCCCTGTGCTTACTGCTGTTTCTTCCATATGCCGGTAATGGGCTGAAAACGCCTGTTTTGGGACTCTGCAGAGAAAGTCTCTGCAGACTGCTGAATCCACACACGGGTTTAACTCTGGAAGTTGAGTGCACACATTGACAACCGTTCTGTTAGATAGCTGCGTTTTGGATTTAGAAGCAGATATTTCCCTGTGCTTACTGCTGTTTCTTCCATATGCCGGTAATGGGCTGAAAACGCCTGTTTTGGGACTCTGCAGAGAAAGTCTCTGCAGACTGCTGAATCCACACACGGGTTTAACTCTGGAAGTTGAGTGCACACATTGACAACCGTTCTGTTAGATAGCTGCGTTTTGGATTTAGAAGCAGATATTTCCCTGTGCTTACTGCTGTTTCTTCCATATGCCGGTAATGGGCTGAAAACGCCTGTTTTGGGACTCTGCAGAGAAAGTCTCTGCAGACTGCTGAATCCACACACGGGTTTAACTCTGGAAGTTGAGTGCACACATTGACAACCGTTCTGTTAGATAGCTGCGTTTTGGATTTAGAAGCAGATATTTCCCTGTGCTTACTGCTGTTTCTTCCCTATGCCGGTATTGGGCTGAAAACGCCTGTTTTGGGACTCTGCAGAGAAAGTCTCTGCAGACTGCTGAATCCACACACGGGTTTAACTCTGGAAGTTGAGTGCACACATTGACTACCGTTCTGTTAGATAGCTGCGTTTTGGATTTAGAAGCAGATATTTCCCTGTGCTTACTGCTGTTTCTTCCATATGCCGGTAATGGGCTGAAAACGCCTGTTTTGGGACTCTGCAGAGAAAGTCTCTGCAGACTGCTGAATCCACACACGGGTTTAACTCTGGAAGTTGAGTGCACACATTGACAACCGTTCTGTTAGATAGCTGCGTTTTGGATTTAGAAGCAGATATTTCCCTGTGCTTACTGCTGTTTCTTCCATATGCCGGTAATGGGCTGAAAACGCCTGTTTTGGGACTCTGCAGAGAAAGTCTCTGCAGACTGCTGAATCCACACACGGGTTTAACTCTGGAAGTTGAGTGCACACATTGACAACCGTTCTGTTAGATAGCTGCCTTTTGGATTTAGAAGCAGATATTTCCCTGTGCTTACTGCTGTTTCTTCCATATGCCGGTAATGGGCTGAAAACGCCTGTTTTGGGACTCTGCAGAGAAAGTCTCTGCAGACTGCTGAATCCACACACGGGTTTAACTCTGGAAGTTGAGTGCACACATTGACAACCGTTCTGTTAGATAGCTGCGTTTTGGATTTAGAAGCAGATATTTCCCTGTGCTTACTGCTGTTTCTTCCATATGCCGGTAATGGGCTGAAAACGCCTGTTTTGGGACTCTGCAGAGAAAGTCTCTGCAGACTGCCGAATCCACACACGGGTTTAACTCTGGAAGTTGAGTGCACACATTGACAACCGTTCTGTTAGATAGCTGCGTTTTGGATTTAGAAGCAGATATTTCCCTGTGCTTACTGCTGTTTCTTCCATATGCCGGTAATGGGCTGAAAACGCCTGTTTTGGGACTCTGCAGAGAAAGTCTCTGCAGACTGCTGAATCCACACACGGGTTTAACTCTGGAAGTTGAGTGCACACATTGACAACCGTTCTGTTAGATAGCTGCGTTTTGGATTTAGAAGCAGATATTTCCCTGTGCTTACTGCTGTTTCTTCCATATGCCGGTAATGGGCTGAAAACGCCTGTTTTGGGACTCTGCAGAGAAAGTCTCTGCAGACTGCTGAATCCACACACGGGTTTAACTCTGGAAGTTGAGTGCACACATTGACAACCGTTCTGTTAGATAGCTGCGTTTTGGATTTAGAAGCAGATATTTCCCTGTGCTTACTGCTGTTTCTTCCCTATGCCGGTATTGGGCTGAAAACGCCTGTTTTGGGACTCTGCAGAGAAAGTCTCTGCAGACTGCTGAATCCACACACGGGTTTAACTCTGGAAGTTGAGTGCACACATTGACTACCGTTCTGTTAGATAGCTGCGTTTTGGATTTAGAAGCAGATATTTCCCTGTGCTTACTGCTGTTTCTTCCATATGCCGGTAATGGGCTGAAAACGCCTGTTTTGGGACTCTGCAGAGAAAGTCTCTGCAGACTGCTGAATCCACACACGGGTTTAACTCTGGAAGTTGAGTGCACACATTGACAACCGTTCTGTTAGATAGCTGCGTTTTGGATTTAGAAGCAGATATTTCCCTGTGCTTACTGCTGTTTCTTCCATATGCCGGTAATGGGCTGAAAACGCCTGTTTTGGGACTCTGCAGAGAAAGTCTCTGCAGACTGCTGAATCCACACACGGGTTTAACTCTGGAAGTTGAGTGCACACATTGACAACCGTTCTGTTAGATAGCTGCGTTTTGGATTTAGAAGCAGATATTTCCCTGTGCTTACTGCTGTTTCTTCCATATGCCGGTAATGGGCTGAAAACGCCTGTTTTGGGACTCTGCAGAGAAAGTCTCTGCAGACTGCTGAATCCACACACGGGTTTAACTCTGGAAGTTGAGTGCACACATTGACAACCGTTCTGTTAGATAGCTGCGTTTTGGATTTAGAAGCAGATATTTCCCTGTGCTTACTGCTGTTTCTTCCATATGCCGGTAATGGGCTGAAAACGCCTGTTTTGGGACTCTGCAGAGAAAGTCTCTGCAGACTGCCGAATCCACACACGGGTTTAACTATGGAAGTTGAGTGCACACATTGACAACCGTTCTGTTAGATAGCTGCGTTTTGGATTTAGAAGCAGATATTTCCCTGTGCTTACTGCTGTTTCTTCCATATGCCGGTAATGGGCTGAAAACGCCTGTTTTGGGACTCTGCAGAGAAAGTCTCTGCAGACTGCTGAATCCACACACGGGTTTAACTCTGGAAGTTGAGTGCACACATTGACAACCGTTCTGTTAGATAGCTGCGTTTTGGATTTAGAAGCAGATATTTCCCTGTGCTTACTGCTGTTTCTTCCATATGCCGGTAATGGGCTGAAAACGCCTGTTTTGGGACTCTGCAGAGAAAGTCTCTGCAGACTGCTGAATCCACACACGGGTTTAACTCTGGAAGTTGAGTGCACACATTGACAACCGTTCTGTTAGATAGCTGCGTTTTGGATTTAGAAGCAGATATTTCCCTGTGCTTACTGCTGTTTCTTCCATATGCCGGTAATGGGCTGAAAACGCCTGTTTTGGGACTCTGCAGAGAAAGTCTCTGCAGACTGCTGAATCCACACACGGGTTTAACTCTGGAAGTTGAGTGCACACATTGACAACCGTTCTGTTAGATAGCTGCGTTTTGGATTTAGAAGCAGATATTTCCCTGTGCTTACTGCTGTTTCTTCCCTATGCCGGTAATGGGCTGAAAACGCCTGTTTTGGGACTCTGCAGAGAAAGTCTCTGCAGACTGCTGAATCCACACACGGGTTTAACTCTGGAAGTTGAGTGCACACATTGACAACCGTTCTGTTAGATAGCTGCGTTTTGGATTTAGAAGCAGATATTTCCGTGTGCTTACTGCTGTTTCTTCCATATGCCGGTAATGGGCTGAAAACGCCTGTTTTGGGACTCTGCAGAGAAAGTCTCTGCAGACTGCTGAATCCACACACGGGTTTAACTCTGGAAGTTGAGTGCACACATTGACAACCGTTCTGTTAGATAGCTGCGTTTTGGATTTAGAAGCAGATATTTCCCTGTGCTTACTGCTGTTTCTTCCCTATGCCGGTAATGGGCTGAAAACGCCTGTTTTGGGACTCTGCAGAGAAAGTGTCTGCAGACTGCTGAATCCACACACGGGTTTAACTCTGGAAGTTGAGTGCACACATTGACAACCGTTCTGTTAGATAGCTGCGTTTTGGATTTAGAAGCAGATATTTCCCTGTGCTTACTGCTGTTTCTTCCATATGCCGTTAATGGGCTGAAAACGCCTGTTTTGGGACTCTGCAGAGAAAGTCTCTGCAGACTGCCGAATCCACACACTGGTTTAACTCTGGAAGTTGAGTGCACACATTGACAACCGTTCTGTTAGATAGCTGCGTTTTGGATTTAGAAGCAGATATTTCCCTGTGCTTACTGCTGTTTCTTCCATATGCCGGTAATGGGCTGAAAACGCCTGTTTTGGGACTCTGCAGAGAAAGTCTCTGCAGACTGCTGAATCCACACACGGGTTTAACTCTGGAAGTTGAGTGCACACATTGACAACCGTTCTGTTAGATAGCTGCGTTTTGGATTTAGAAGCAGATATTTCCCTGTGCTTACTGCTGTTTCTTCCATATGCCGGTAATGGGTTGAAAACGCCTGTTTTGGGACTCTGCAGAGAAAGTCTCTGCAGACTGCTGAATCCACACACGGGTTTAACTCTGGAAGTTGAGTGCACACATTGACAACCGTTCTGTTAGATAGCTGCGTTTTGGATTTAGAAGCAGATATTTCCCTGTGCTTACTGCTGTTTCTTCCCTATGCCGGTATTGGGCTGAAAACGCCTGTTTTGGGACTCTGCAGAGAAAGTCTCTGCAGACTGCTGAATCCACACACGGGTTTAACTCTGGAAGTTGAGTGCACACATTGACTACCGTTCTGTTAGATAGCTGCGTTTTGGATTTAGAAGCAGATATTTCCCTGTGCTTACTGCTGTTTCTTCCATATGCCGGTAATGGGCTGAAAACGCCTGTTTTGGGACTCTGCAGAGAAAGTCTCTGCAGACTGCTGAATCCACACACGGGTTTAACTCTGGAAGTTGAGTGCACACATTGACAACCGTTCTGTTAGATAGCTGCGTTTTGGATTTAGAAGCAGATATTTCCCTGTGCTTACTGCTGTTTCTTCCATATGCCGGTAATGGGCTGAAAACGCCTGTTTTGGGACTCTGCAGAGAAAGTCTCTGCAGACTGCTGAATCCACACACGGGTTTAACTCTGGAAGTTGAGTGCACACATTGACAACCGTTCTGTTAGATAGCTGCGTTTTGGATTTAGAAGCAGATATTTCCCTGTGCTTACTGCTGTTTCTTCCATATGCCGGTAATGGGCTGAAAACGCCTGTTTTGGGACTCTGCAGAGAAAGTCTCTGCAGACTGCTGAATCCACACACGGGTTTAACTCTGGAAGTTGAGTGCACACATTGACAACCGTTCTGTTAGATAGCTGCGTTTTGGATTTAGAAGCAGATATTTCCCTGTGCTTACTGCTGTTTCTTCCATATGCCGGTAATGGGCTGAAAACGCCTGTTTTGGGACTCTGCAGAGAAAGTCTCTGCAGACTGCCGAATCCACACACGGGTTTAACTCTGGAAGTTGAGTGCACACATTGACAACCGTTCTGTTAGATAGCTGCGTTTTGGATTTAGAAGCAGATATTTCCCTGTGCTTACTGCTGTTTCTTCCATATGCCGGTAATGGGCTGAAAACGCCTGTTTTGGGACTCTGCAGAGAAAGTCTCTGCAGACTGCTGAATCCACACACGGGTTTAACTCTGGAAGTTGAGTGCACACATTGACAACCGTTCTGTTAGATAGCTGCGTTTTGGATTTAGAAGCAGATATTTCCCTGTGCTTACTGCTGTTTCTTCCATATGCCGGTAATGGGCTGAAAACGCCTGTTTTGGGACTCTGCAGAGAAAGTCTCTGCAGACTGCCGAATCCACACACTGGTTTAACTCTGGAAGTTGAGTGCACACATTGACAACCGTTCTGTTAGATAGCTGCGTTTTGGATTTAGAAGCAGATATTTCCCTGTGCTTACTGCTGTTTCTTCCATATGCCGGTAATGGGCTGAAAACGCCTGTTTTGGGACTCTGCAGAGAAAGTCTCTGCAGACTGCTGAATCCACACACGGGTTTAACTCTGGAAGTTGAGTGCACACATTGACAACCGTTCTGTTAGATAGCTGCGTTTTGGATTTAGAAGCAGATATTTCCCTGTGCTTACTGCTGTTTCTTCCATATGCCGGTAATGGGCTGAAAACGCCTGTTTTGGGACTCTGCAGAGAAAGTCTCTGCAGACTGCTGAATCCACACACGGGTTTAACTCTGGAAGTTGAGTGCACACATTGACAACCGTTCTGTTAGATAGCTGCGTTTTGGATTTAGAAGCAGATATTTCCCTGTGCTTACTGCTGTTTCTTCCCTATGCCGGTATTGGGCTGAAAACGCCTGTTTTGGGACTCTGCAGAGAAAGTCTCTGCAGACTGCTGAATCCACACACGGGTTTAACTCTGGAAGTTGAGTGCACACATTGACTACCGTTCTGTTAGATAGCTGCGTTTTGGATTTAGAAGCAGATATTTCCCTGTGCTTACTGCTGTTTCTTCCATATGCCGGTAATGGGCTGAAAACGCCTGTTTTGGGACTCTGCAGAGAAAGTCTCTGCAGACTGCTGAATCCACACACGGGTTTAACTCTGGAAGTTGAGTGCACACATTGACAACCGTTCTGTTAGATAGCTGCGTTTTGGATTTAGAAGCAGATATTTCCCTGTGCTTACTGCTGTTTCTTCCATATGCCGGTAATGGGCTGAAAACGCCTGTTTTGGGACTCTGCAGAGAAAGTCTCTGCAGACTGCTGAATCCACACACGGGTTTAACTCTGGAAGTTGAGTGCACACATTGACAACCGTTCTGTTAGATAGCTGCGTTTTGGATTTAGAAGCAGATATTTCCCTGTGCTTACTGCTGTTTCTTCCATATGCCGGTAATGGGCTGAAAACGCCTGTTTTGGGACTCTGCAGAGAAAGTCTCTGCAGACTGCTGAATCCACACACGGGTTTAACTCTGGAAGTTGAGTGCACACATTGACAACCGTTCTGTTAGATAGCTGCGTTTTGGATTTAGAAGCAGATATTTCCCTGTGCTTACTGCTGTTTCTTCCATATGCCGGTAATGGGCTGAAAACGCCTGTTTTGGGACTCTGCAGAGAAAGTCTCTGCAGACTGCCGAATCCACACACGGGTTTAACTCTGGAAGTTGAGTGCACACATTGACAACCGTTCTGTTAGATAGCTGCGTTTTGGATTTAGAAGCAGATATTTCCCTGTGCTTACTGCTGTTTCTTCCATATGCCGGTAATGGGCTGAAAACGCCTGTTTTGGGACTCTGCAGAGAAAGTCTCTGCAGACTGCTGAATCCACACACGGGTTTAACTCTGGAAGTTGAGTGCACACATTGACAACCGTTCTGTTAGATAGCTGCGTTTTGGATTTAGAAGCAGATATTTCCCTGTGCTTACTGCTGTTTCTTCCATATGCCGGTAATGGGCTGAAAACGCCTGTTTTGGGACTCTGCAGAGAAAGTCTCTGCAGACTGCTGAATCCACACACGGGTTTAACTCTGGAAGTTGAGTGCACACATTGACAACCGTTCTGTTAGATAGCTGCGTTTTGGATTTAGAAGCAGATATTTCCCTGTGCTTACTGCTGTTTCTTCCATATGCCGGTAATGGGCTGAAAACGCCTGTTTTGGGACTCTGCAGAGAAAGTCTCTGCAGACTGCTGAATCCACACACGGGTTTAACTCTGGAAGTTGAGTGCACACATTGACAACCGTTCTGTTAGATAGCTGCGTTTTGGATTTAGAAGCAGATATTTCCCTGTGCTTACTGCTGTTTCTTCCATATGCCGGTAATGGGCTGAAAACGCCTGTTTTGGGACTCTGCAGAGAAAGTCTCTGCAGACTGCTGAATCCACACACGGGTTTAACTCTGGAAGTTGAGTGCACACATTGACAACCGTTCTGTTAGATAGCTGCGTTTTGGATTTAGAAGCAGATATTTCCCTGTGCTTACTGCTGTTTCTTCCATATGCCGGTAATGGGCTGAAAACGCCTGTTTTGGGACTCTGCAGAGAAAGTCTCTGCAGACTGCTGAATCCACACACGGGTTTAACTCTGGAAGTTGAGTGCACACATTGACAACCGTTCTGTTAGATAGCTGCGTTTTGGATTTAGAAGCAGATATTTCCCTGTGCTTACTGCTGTTTCTTCCCTATGCCGGTAATGGGCTGAAAACGCCTGTTTTGGGACTCTGCAGAGAAAGTGTCTGCAGACTGCTGAATCCACACACGGGTTTAACTCTGGAAGTTGAGTGCACACATTGACAACCGTTCTGTTAGATAGCTGCGTTTTGGATTTAGAAGCAGATATTTCCCTGTGCTTACTGCTGTTTCTTCCATATGCCGTTAATGGGCTGAAAACGCCTGTTTTGGGACTCTGCAGAGAAAGTCTCTGCAGACTGCCGAATCCACACACTGGTTTAACTCTGGAAGTTGAGTGCACACATTGACAACCGTTCTGTTAGATAGCTGCGTTTTGGATTTAGAAGCAGATATTTCCCTGTGCTTACTGCTGTTTCTTCCATATGCCGGTAATGGGCTGAAAACGCCTGTTTTGGGACTCTGCAGAGAAAGTCTCTGCAGACTGCTGAATCCACACACGGGTTTAACTCTGGAAGTTGAGTGCACACATTGACAACCGTTCTGTTAGATAGCTGCGTTTTGGATTTAGAAGCAGATATTTCCCTGTGCTTACTGCTGTTTCTTCCATATGCCGGTAATGGGCTGAAAACGCCTGTTTTGGGACTCTGCAGAGAAAGTCTCTGCAGACTGCTGAATCCACACACGGGTTTAACTCTGGAAGTTGAGTGCACACATTGACAACCGTTCTGTTAGATAGCTGCGTTTTGGATTTAGAAGCAGATATTTCCCTGTGCTTACTGCTGTTTCTTCCCTATGCCGGTATTGGGCTGAAAACGCCTGTTTTGGGACTCTGCAGAGAAAGTCTCTGCAGACTGCTGAATCCACACACGGGTTTAACTCTGGAAGTTGAGTGCACACATTGACTACCGTTCTGTTAGATAGCTGCGTTTTGGATTTAGAAGCAGATATTTCCCTGTGCTTACTGCTGTTTCTTCCATATGCCGGTAATGGGCTGAAAACGCCTGTTTTGGGACTCTGCAGAGAAAGTCTCTGCAGACTGCTGAATCCACACACGGGTTTAACTCTGGAAGTTGAGTGCACACATTGACAACCGTTCTGTTAGATAGCTGCGTTTTGGATTTAGAAGCAGATATTTCCCTGTGCTTACTGCTGTTTCTTCCATATGCCGGTAATGGGCTGAAAACGCCTGTTTTGGGACTCTGCAGAGAAAGTCTCTGCAGACTGCTGAATCCACACACGGGTTTAACTCTGGAAGTTGAGTGCACACATTGACAACCGTTCTGTTAGATAGCTGCGTTTTGGATTTAGAAGCAGATATTTCCCTGTGCTTACTGCTGTTTCTTCCATATGCCGGTAATGGGCTGAAAACGCCTGTTTTGGGACTCTGCAGAGAAAGTCTCTGCAGACTGCTGAATCCACACACGGGTTTAACTCTGGAAGTTGAGTGCACACATTGACAACCGTTCTGTTAGATAGCTGCGTTTTGGATTTAGAAGCAGATATTTCCCTGTGCTTACTGCTGTTTCTTCCATATGCCGGTAATGGGCTGAAAACGCCTGTTTTGGGACTCTGCAGAGAAAGTCTCTGCAGACTGCCGAATCCACACACGGGTTTAACTCTGGAAGTTGAGTGCACACATTGACAACCGTTCTGTTAGATAGCTGCGTTTTGGATTTAGAAGCAGATATTTCCCTGTGCTTACTGCTGTTTCTTCCATATGCCGGTAATGGGCTGAAAACGCCTGTTTTGGGACTCTGCAGAGAAAGTCTCTGCAGACTGCTGAATCCACACACGGGTTTAACTCTGGAAGTTGAGTGCACACATTGACAACCGTTCTGTTAGATAGCTGCGTTTTGGATTTAGAAGCAGATATTTCCCTGTGCTTACTGCTGTTTCTTCCATATGCCGGTAATGGGCTGAAAACGCCTGTTTTGGGACTCTGCAGAGAAAGTCTCTGCAGACTGCCGAATCCACACACTGGTTTAATTCTGGAAGTTGAGTGCACACATTGACAACCGTTCTGTTAGATAGCTGCGTTTTGGATTTAGAAGCAGATATTTCCCTGTGCTTACTGCTGTTTCTTCCATATGCCGGTAATGGGCTGAAAACGCCTGTTTTGGGACTCTGCAGAGAAAGTCTCTGCAGACTGCTGAATCCACACACGGGTTTAACTCTGGAAGTTGAGTGCACACATTGACAACCGTTCTGTTAGATAGCTGCGTTTTGGATTTAGAAGCAGATATTTCCCTGTGCTTACTGCTGTTTCTTCCATATGCCGGTAATGGGCTGAAAACGCCTGTTTTGGGACTCTGCAGAGAAAGTCTCTGCAGACTGCTGAATCCACACACGGGTTTAACTCTGGAAGTTGAGTGCACACATTGACAACCGTTCTGTTAGATAGCTGCGTTTTGGATTTAGAAGCAGATATTTCCCTGTGCTTACTGCTGTTTCTTCCCTATGCCGGTATTGGGCTGAAAACGCCTGTTTTGGGACTCTGCAGAGAAAGTCTCTGCAGACTGCTGAATCCACACACGGGTTTAACTCTGGAAGTTGAGTGCACACATTGACTACCGTTCTGTTAGATAGCTGCGTTTTGGATTTAGAAGCAGATATTTCCCTGTGCTTACTGCTGTTTCTTCCATATGCCGGTAATGGGCTGAAAACGCCTGTTTTGGGACTCT
This sequence comes from Aotus nancymaae, assembly GCF_030222135.1. Classification (NCBI taxonomy): domain Eukaryota; kingdom Metazoa; phylum Chordata; class Mammalia; order Primates; family Aotidae; genus Aotus; species Aotus nancymaae. The sequence goes on from NW_026989319.1 coordinate 70,068, forward strand.
GCAGAGAAAGTCTCTGCAGACTGCTGAATCCACACACGGGTTTAACTCTGGAAGTTGAGTGCACACATTGACAACCGTTCTGTTAGATAGCTGCGTTTTGGATTTAGAAGCAGATATTTCCCTGTGCTTACTGCTGTTTCTTCCATATGCCGGTAATGGGCTGAAAACGCCTGTTTTGGGACTCTGCAGAGAAAGTCTCTGCAGACTGCTGAATCCACACACGGGTTTAACTCTGGAAGTTGAGTGCACACATTGACAACCGTTCTGTTAGATAGCTGCGTTTTGGATTTGGAAGCAGATATTTCCCTGTGCTTACTGCTGTTTCTTCCATATGCCGGTAATGGGCTGAAAACGCCTGTTTTGGGACTCTGCAGAGAAAGTCTCTGCAGACTGCTGAATCCACACACGGGTTTAACTCTGGAAGTTGAGTGCACACATTGACAACCGTTCTGTTAGATAGCTGCGTTTTGGATTTAGAAGCAGATATTTCCCTGTGCTTACTGCTGTTTCTTCCATATGCCGGTAATGGGCTGAAAACGCCTGTTTTGGGACTCTGCAGAGAAAGTCTCTGCAGACTGCCGAATCCACACACGGGTTTAACTCTGGAAGTTGAGTGCACACATTGACAACCGTTCTGTTAGATAGCTGCGTTTTGGATTTAGAAGCAGATATTTCCCTGTGCTTACTGCTGTTTCTTCCATATGCCGGTATTGGGCTGAAAACGCCTGTTTTGGGACTCTGCAGAGAAAGTCTCTGCAGACTGCTGAATCCACACACGGGTTTAACTCTGGAAGTTGAGTGCACACATTGACAACCGTTCTGTTAGATAGCTGCGTTTTGGATTTAGAAGCAGATATTTCCCTGTGCTTACTGCTGTTTCTTCCATATGCCGGTAATGGGCTGAAAACGCCTGTTTTGGGACTCTGCAGAGAAAGTCTCTGCAGACTGCTGAATCCACACACGGGTTTAACTCTGGAAGTTGAGTGCACACATTGACAACCGTTCTGTTAGATAGCTGCGTTTTGGATTTAGAAGCAGATATTTCCCTGTGCTTACTGCTGTTTCTTCCATATGCCGGTAATGGGCTGAAAACGCCTGTTTTGGGACTCTGCAGAGAAAGTCTCTGCAGACTGCTGAATCCACACACGGGTTTAACTCTGGAAGTTGAGTGCACACATTGACAACCGTTCTGTTAGATAGCTGCGTTTTGGATTTAGAAGCAGATATTTCCCTGTGCTTACTGCTGTTTCTTCCCTATGCCGGTAATGGGCTGAAAACGCCTGTTTTGGGACTCTGCAGAGAAAGTCTCTGCAGACTGCTGAATCCACACACGGGTTTAACTCTGGAAGTTGAGTGCACACATTGACAACCGTTCTGTTAGATAGCTGCGTTTTGGATTTAGAAGCAGATATTTCCGTGTGCTTACTGCTGTTTCTTCCATATGCCGGTAATGGGCTGAAAACGCCTGTTTTGGGACTCTGCAGAGAAAGTCTCTGCAGACTGCTGAATCCACACACGGGTTTAACTCTGGAAGTTGAGTGCACACATTGACAACCGTTCTGTTAGATAGCTGCGTTTTGGATTTAGAAGCAGATATTTCCCTGTGCTTACTGCTGTTTCTTCCCTATGCCGGTAATGGGCTGAAAACGCCTGTTTTGGGACTCTGCAGAGAAAGTGTCTGCAGACTGCTGAATCCACACACGGGTTTAACTCTGGAAGTTGAGTGCACACATTGACAACCGTTCTGTTAGATAGCTGCGTTTTGGATTTAGAAGCAGATATTTCCCTGTGCTTACTGCTGTTTCTTCCATATGCCGTTAATGGGCTGAAAACGCCTGTTTTGGGACTCTGCAGAGAAAGTCTCTGCAGACTGCCGAATCCACACACTGGTTTAACTCTGGAAGTTGAGTGCACACATTGACAACCGTTCTGTTAGATAGCTGCGTTTTGGATTTAGAAGCAGATATTTCCCTGTGCTTACTGCTGTTTCTTCCATATGCCGGTAATGGGCTGAAAACGCCTGTTTTGGGACTCTGCAGAGAAAGTCTCTGCAGACTGCTGAATCCACACACGGGTTTAACTCTGGAAGTTGAGTGCACACATTGACAACCGTTCTGTTAGATAGCTGCGTTTTGGATTTAGAAGCAGATATTTCCCTGTGCTTACTGCTGTTTCTTCCATATGCCGGTAATGGGCTGAAAACGCCTGTTTTGGGACTCTGCAGAGAAAGTCTCTGCAGACTGCTGAATCCACACACGGGTTTAACTCTGGAAGTTGAGTGCACACATTGACAACCGTTCTGTTAGATAGCTGCGTTTTGGATTTAGAAGCAGATATTTCCCTGTGCTTACTGCTGTTTCTTCCCTATGCCGGTATTGGGCTGAAAACGCCTGTTTTGGGACTCTGCAGAGAAAGTCTCTGCAGACTGCTGAATCCACACACGGGTTTAACTCTGGAAGTTGAGTGCACACATTGACTACCGTTCTGTTAGATAGCTGCGTTTTGGATTTAGAAGCAGATATTTCCCTGTGCTTACTGCTGTTTCTTCCATATGCCGGTAATGGGCTGAAAACGCCTGTTTTGGGACTCTGCAGAGAAAGTCTCTGCAGACTGCTGAATCCACACACGGGTTTAACTCTGGAAGTTGAGTGCACACATTGACAACCGTTCTGTTAGATAGCTGCGTTTTGGATTTAGAAGCAGATATTTCCCTGTGCTTACTGCTGTTTCTTCCATATGCCGGTAATGGGCTGAAAACGCCTGTTTTGGGACTCTGCAGAGAAAGTCTCTGCAGACTGCTGAATCCACACACGGGTTTAACTCTGGAAGTTGAGTGCACACATTGACAACCGTTCTGTTAGATAGCTGCGTTTTGGATTTAGAAGCAGATATTTCCCTGTGCTTACTGCTGTTTCTTCCATATGCCGGTAATGGGCTGAAAACGCCTGTTTTGGGACTCTGCAGAGAAAGTCTCTGCAGACTGCTGAATCCACACACGGGTTTAACTCTGGAAGTTGAGTGCACACATTGACAACCGTTCTGTTAGATAGCTGCGTTTTGGATTTAGAAGCAGATATTTCCCTGTGCTTACTGCTGTTTCTTCCATATGCCGGTAATGGGCTGAAAACGCCTGTTTTGGGACTCTGCAGAGAAAGTCTCTGCAGACTGCCGAATCCACACACGGGTTTAACTCTGGAAGTTGAGTGCACACATTGACAACCGTTCTGTTAGATAGCTGCGTTTTGGATTTAGAAGCAGATATTTCCCTGTGCTTACTGCTGTTTCTTCCATATGCCGGTAATGGGCTGAAAACGCCTGTTTTGGGACTCTGCAGAGAAAGTCTCTGCAGACTGCTGAATCCACACACGGGTTTAACTCTGGAAGTTGAGTGCACACATTGACAACCGTTCTGTTAGATAGCTGCGTTTTGGATTTAGAAGCAGATATTTCCCTGTGCTTACTGCTGTTTCTTCCATATGCCGGTAATGGGCTGAAAACGCCTGTTTTGGGACTCTGCAGAGAAAGTCTCTGCAGACTGCCGAATCCACACACTGGTTTAACTCTGGAAGTTGAGTGCACACATTGACAACCGTTCTGTTAGATAGCTGCGTTTTGGATTTAGAAGCAGATATTTCCCTGTGCTTACTGCTGTTTCTTCCATATGCCGGTAATGGGCTGAAAACGCCTGTTTTGGGACTCTGCAGAGAAAGTCTCTGCAGACTGCTGAATCCACACACGGGTTTAACTCTGGAAGTTGAGTGCACACATTGACAACCGTTCTGTTAGATAGCTGCGTTTTGGATTTAGAAGCAGATATTTCCCTGTGCTTACTGCTGTTTCTTCCATATGCCGGTAATGGGCTGAAAACGCCTGTTTTGGGACTCTGCAGAGAAAGTCTCTGCAGACTGCTGAATCCACACACGGGTTTAACTCTGGAAGTTGAGTGCACACATTGACAACCGTTCTGTTAGATAGCTGCGTTTTGGATTTAGAAGCAGATATTTCCCTGTGCTTACTGCTGTTTCTTCCCTATGCCGGTATTGGGCTGAAAACGCCTGTTTTGGGACTCTGCAGAGAAAGTCTCTGCAGACTGCTGAATCCACACACGGGTTTAACTCTGGAAGTTGAGTGCACACATTGACTACCGTTCTGTTAGATAGCTGCGTTTTGGATTTAGAAGCAGATATTTCCCTGTGCTTACTGCTGTTTCTTCCATATGCCGGTAATGGGCTGAAAACGCCTGTTTTGGGACTCTGCAGAGAAAGTCTCTGCAGACTGCTGAATCCACACACGGGTTTAACTCTGGAAGTTGAGTGCACACATTGACAACCGTTCTGTTAGATAGCTGCGTTTTGGATTTAGAAGCAGATATTTCCCTGTGCTTACTGCTGTTTCTTCCATATGCCGGTAATGGGCTGAAAACGCCTGTTTTGGGACTCTGCAGAGAAAGTCTCTGCAGACTGCTGAATCCACACACGGGTTTAACTCTGGAAGTTGAGTGCACACATTGACAACCGTTCTGTTAGATAGCTGCGTTTTGGATTTAGAAGCAGATATTTCCCTGTGCTTACTGCTGTTTCTTCCATATGCCGGTAATGGGCTGAAAACGCCTGTTTTGGGACTCTGCAGAGAAAGTCTCTGCAGACTGCTGAATCCACACACGGGTTTAACTCTGGAAGTTGAGTGCACACATTGACAACCGTTCTGTTAGATAGCTGCGTTTTGGATTTAGAAGCAGATATTTCCCTGTGCTTACTGCTGTTTCTTCCATATGCCGGTAATGGGCTGAAAACGCCTGTTTTGGGACTCTGCAGAGAAAGTCTCTGCAGACTGCCGAATCCACACACGGGTTTAACTCTGGAAGTTGAGTGCACACATTGACAACCGTTCTGTTAGATAGCTGCGTTTTGGATTTAGAAGCAGATATTTCCCTGTGCTTACTGGTGTTTCTTCCATATGCCGGTAATGGGCTGAAAACGCCTGTTTTGGGACTCTGCAGAGAAAGTCTCTGCAGACTGCTGAATCCACACACGGGTTTAACTCTGGAAGTTGAGTGCACACATTGACAACCGTTCTGTTAGATAGCTGCGTTTTGGATTTAGAAGCAGATATTTCCCTGTGCTTACTGCTGTTTCTTCCATATGCCGGTAATGGGCTGAAAACGCCTGTTTTGGGACTCTGCAGAGAAAGTCTCTGCAGACTGCTGAATCCACACACGGGTTTAACTCTGGAAGTTGAGTGCACACATTGACAACCGTTCTGTTAGATAGCTGCGTTTTGGATTTAGAAGCAGATATTTCCCTGTGCTTACTGCTGTTTCTTCCATATGCCGGTAATGGGCTGAAAACGCCTGTTTTGGGACTCTGCAGAGAAAGTCTCTGCAGACTGCTGAATCCACACACGGGTTTAACTCTGGAAGTTGAGTGCACACATTGACAACCGTTCTGTTAGATAGCTGCGTTTTGGATTTAGAAGCAGATATTTCCCTGTGCTTACTGCTGTTTCTTCCCTATGCCGGTAATGGGCTGAAAACGCCTGTTTTGGGACTCTGCAGAGAAAGTCTCTGCAGACTGCTGAATCCACACACGGGTTTAACTCTGGAAGTTGAGTGCACACATTGACAACCGTTCTGTTAGATAGCTGCGTTTTGGATTTAGAAGCAGATATTTCCGTGTGCTTACTGCTGTTTCTTCCATATGCCGGTAATGGGCTGAAAACGCCTGTTTTGGGACTCTGCAGAGAAAGTCTCTGCAGACTGCTGAATCCACACACGGGTTTAACTCTGGAAGTTGAGTGCACACATTGACAACCGTTCTGTTAGATAGCTGCGTTTTGGATTTAGAAGCAGATATTTCCCTGTGCTTACTGCTGTTTCTTCCCTATGCCGGTAATGGGCTGAAAACGCCTGTTTTGGGACTCTGCAGAGAAAGTGCTCTGCAGACTGCTGAATCCACACACGGGTTTAACTCTGGAAGTTGAGTGCACACATTGACAACCGTTCTGTTAGATAGCTGCGTTTTGGATTTAGAAGCAGATATTTCCCTGTGCTTACTGCTGTTTCTTCCATATGCCGTTAATGGGCTGAAAACGCCTGTTTTGGGACTCTGCAGAGAAAGTCTCTGCAGACTGCCGAATCCACACACTGGTTTAACTCTGGAAGTTGAGTGCACACATTGACAACCGTTCTGTTAGATAGCTGCGTTTTGGATTTAGAAGCAGATATTTCCCTGTGCTTACTGCTGTTTCTTCCATATGCCGGTAATGGGCTGAAAACGCCTGTTTTGGGACTCTGCAGAGAAAGTCTCTGCAGACTGCTGAATCCACACACGGGTTTAACTCTGGAAGTTGAGTGCACACATTGACAACCGTTCTGTTAGATAGCTGCGTTTTGGATTTAGAAGCAGATATTTCCCTGTGCTTACTGCTGTTTCTTCCATATGCCGGTAATGGGCTGAAAACGCCTGTTTTGGGACTCTGCAGAGAAAGTCTCTGCAGACTGCTGAATCCACACACGGGTTTAACTCTGGAAGTTGAGTGCACACATTGACAACCGTTCTGTTAGATAGCTGCGTTTTGGATTTAGAAGCAGATATTTCCCTGTGCTTACTGCTGTTTCTTCCCTATGCCGGTATTGGGCTGAAAACGCCTGTTTTGGGACTCTGCAGAGAAAGTCTCTGCAGACTGCTGAATCCACACACGGGTTTAACTCTGGAAGTTGAGTGCACACATTGACTACCGTTCTGTTAGATAGCTGCGTTTTGGATTTAGAAGCAGATATTTCCCTGTGCTTACTGCTGTTTCTTCCATATGCCGGTAATGGGCTGAAAACGCCTGTTTTGGGACTCTGCAGAGAAAGTCTCTGCAGACTGCTGAATCCACACACGGGTTTAACTCTGGAAGTTGAGTGCACACATTGACAACCGTTCTGTTAGATAGCTGCGTTTTGGATTTAGAAGCAGATATTTCCCTGTGCTTACTGCTGTTTCTTCCATATGCCGGTAATGGGCTGAAAACGCCTGTTTTGGGACTCTGCAGAGAAAGTCTCTGCAGACTGCTGAATCCACACACGGGTTTAACTCTGGAAGTTGAGTG